>NC_090449.1:969531711-969834741 GCF_031143425.1 Pleurodeles waltl | reverse complement strand
TGTGCCACATTCGGCCTGTGCTAGGCATGATGTGTGCAAGGATGGCATTTCCTCGATAGGGTGACTGTGAAAATGGTGCACTGCAATCTAAAAGATTCAGCTGCGTCATTTTGTTTTGGCTATTTTGAATGCCAGCTCAGAGCAGGCATTAAAATGGGGCACACAGGGTGAGCGTGCATAGAAAAGTCAGCAATGCATAGTTTTCTCACTCGCAAGTGAGGACATGTGTCGTATTCCGAATGGAGCACCACCGATGATGCGTGAGAAATTCGGCTGCACGGTGATGGAAAACCACGCTGCGTGGAGTTTGCTTCGTTTTCTGCAGCCACAAGCAAGTGTTGCATCATTTCTCCAGCCACAATGCAGGTGATGCACTGATTTCCCAGCCGCGATGCAGGTGGTGCATTGATTTCAGCTATGAGGCGGGTAGTATGTTGTTTTTACAGCCAAGTTGCAGGTGGTGCGTCAACATTTTCCCCGTAAGGCTTCCTGAGTGTGGATTTCAGTCCTTGTTCTACCAGCTTCACCTTTCAAGGGCACAGAGACTGAATAGGGCACCCCTTGGCAGGGTAGGAGTCTCAGTAGAGAGTCCAGGTGATGGCAGAGGAAGTCTTTGATGACCCTGAGACTTCGAAACAGGAGGCAAGCTCAAACCATGCCCTTGGAGATTCTTCACAAGCAGGAATATACCACAAAGGCCAGTCTTTGTCCTCTTTCGGGCAGAAGCAGCAACTGCAGGCCAACCCAGAAAAGCACAGTCACAGGGAAAGGGGCAGTACTCATCCTCCAGCTCCTCAGATCTTCTCCTTGTCAGAGGTTCCTCTTGGTTCCAGAAGTAATCTGAAAATATTGGGTTTTGGGTCTACTACTTATACCCCTTTCTGCCTTTGAAGTGGGCAAAGTTCAAAGGAAAGTCTCTGTTGTTCACAAGATCCTGCCTTTCCCAGGCCTGGCTCCAGACACACACCAGGGGGTTGGAGACTGCATTGTGTGAGGGCAGGCACAGTCCTTTCAGATGTAAATGACCACTCCTCCCTCCACCGTAGCCCAGATGGGCCATCAGGATATTGCAGACTACACTCCAGCTCCCCTTGTGACACTGTCTAGTGGAGATTCACAAACAGCCCAACTGTCAGTCCGACCCAGGCAGGGAATACACAAGCATGCAGAGTCACAGAATGGTTTAAGCAAGAAAATGACCACTTTCTAAAACTGGTTTTTAAAACTGACAATCTAAAAAACGATACCAAAGTTGTATTTTTAAATTGTGAGTTCAGGGACCTCAAAATCTGATCTCTATCTGCTCCCAAAGAGAAATTACATTTAAAGGTTATTTAAAGGAAGCCCCCATGTTAACCTATGGGAGTGATAGGCCTTGCAACAGTGAAAACCAAATTTGGTAGTATTTCAATGTTAGGACATGTAAAACACATCAATACATGTCCCACCTTTAATATACACTGCACCCCGCCCATGGTGGTTACCTAGGGCCTTCTTTAGGGATGCCTTACATGTATAAAAAGGGAAGGTTTGGGCATGGCAAGTGGGTACACTTGCCAGGTTGAATTGGCAGTTTAAAACTGCACACAAAGGCACTGCAGTGGCAGGTCTGAGCCATATTTATAGGGCTACTCATGTGGGTGGCACAATCAGTGCTGCAGGCCCCCTAGTAGCATTTAATTTACAGGCCCTGGGCACCTCTTGTGCATTTTACTAGGGACCTACTAGTAAACCAGATATGCCAATCATGAATAGATCAATCACCAATACAATTTACACAGAAAGCATATGCATTTTAGCCCTGGTTAGCAGTGGTAAAGTGCCCAGAGTCCTAAAGGCAACAAAAACTGGTCAGAAAAAAATTGGAGGAAGGAGGTAAAATGTTTGGGGATGACCCTGCAAAAGGGCCAGGTCCAACAGCCCTTATGTACATTCCAGAGTTAGCATCAGATACTCTTGCATTAACCATGAACAGTACATCATTTTTGTCAAAAAGTTAACCACAATTGGCATATACCCTGCACCATGGTGCACCATATATAATATACAGCACATACATGGTGGTGGATGGGGGGAGCTAAAGACCGCAAGAAAAGAGGCGCAGCACTGGGTGGAGCTCCTGTTTTCTTGCATCTGCCCCTATCTGTGCACAAACGTGATACACCTCCTAACTACCAGAAAACCTCTCACCATGCACATTTCATACACACATGATGTGATCATGCTTGCTCACAACTATCATGATGGCTGAAACCTGCTGTTTCATCTGAAAACATCTTATTTGCTACAATCCATGGTCTAGTCCCACATCAATGTCTATGTGTACTCAACTGACTGTTGTCCTTCTCAAAAAGCTCCTTGCACGACTGAAGAGCAGTGAAGCACTGGTGGTGCAAGTGTCTCCTTGCGAAAGGCCCTTGGAGAGCTCTACACAGGTACATATATTGTACCATGTCCTGACGAAATTTGTACAACGTGTGGCACACAGTGCAGGAGCAGTTGCTGTGACAAATATGTTGAAAACATCCATGCATTACAGAAAGGCAGCACCTCTGAGAGATATCTCGACTGACATCACTGTGTTTGTGGGCATACATAACATTTCCTGAGACTCACTAATCCGTAGCAGCACACGTTAGCACCTTAACATCATTCAAATTATTCCACATCCTCATCATACAATCAGACATGATGTTGATACCCAAGGATAGATGATGGTGCCTAAATTGACACACATGCCATTTGTACATGTCTTTACACACAGCAAACCCTCTCACACAAAACACTGTATGTACACATGTGAGACTTACTGGCTGTATCGGGGTCTTCGAAAGTGGAAACCTCATGGATGGTGTAGCGTCAAGGTCCGTCTGAAAGACATGAAAGGAAAACCTAGCTTTGTGATTTGTGAACAAAGATTAGCATGGACAACTGTTACACATTGCACTTGTTTAGCTGAGTGACCTAGTGATCTTAGTGTTAGGAATGACCCACTGCCATCTACAACATGTCAGTCAGACAGACATAGGTCTCACCCAAAAACATATATAGCAATGTGACTCACCCTTTCATACATGTCTCAGAGTCACACATCACACTTACTGGGGGACAGGACATTGTTCATTGTCAGAAGCTTAAGGGTGGATAATAGGGAAGTGGCGCTCCATCAATAGCATCAAAATTTATGACACAATTGTCCCCTAACCTGAGCCATGGTGCGCTGTTTCTTAGATACAATGCACACAAGGTGGCTGTAGGGGGAGCGAAGAAGCACAAGGAAAGTGGCATTGCTCTGTGAGCAGCACACTTGCCTTAAATCTGTCCCTTGCTGGCCTCACCTTTCTCATAACATGCTGCAGTTATCCTTCTGCCCTACTGTCATGTACATGCAAAGGAGCATGTTGCTATGCTACAGGTTTACTTACCAACAGGTCTGTCAACCCAAACCACCAGGTGACCAAGGAGATCACCTTCCCAGGCATTGAGGTCTGCCCGCTGGTTCTTGATCTGCTGGTCCATGTGTTCAACCTTGACGATCCTGGGTGGCTGGAACAGCACCTTGCCCCAGCTCAGGTTCCTGACCGCTGTAGGGTAGCCCATGATGACACAGCCACCCATTTTCACCATGTTGGGGAGGTAGTGGCTCCCTTCCCGGTCAGCCTGTTTTTTCCCTACACAGCAACCAATAAACCACCAAAGATATATATTAAAACCCCACCTAACATCAAATGACTCCAACAAACGTATCTACCCCAAGACAGACACCCAACAATCCAAACACAATGACAGTACAACTATGGACTAAAACTTACAAAATTGACAATATCTGACAAAACAGACAGGACACAGCACAAAACACTCCAAATCCAACACGCCTAACACCAGCACAAGCCCCACACAACCTCTCACAAGCACAGACTAAACGACTGTAAAGTAAAAGTGAAAGTAAGATCACCTTTCCATGTGCAGCAGCAAGGAAGACATATTACATCACTTCCTGGATGTATGTGTCATGTTACCTGATATGTGTGGGTTTTTGTTAACACATGTCCGGCATACGTGGTTTTTCCAACGAAGGCTAACTTGGCCTGTCAAGTTAGTTTCGACGTGCAGGTGTGCCAAATTTTGTATATGCAATGGATGGAGAACTACCGTATGCATAATTTTTTATTACACTTGACGGCGGTGCATCATTTTTTCTATGAAGGCTGACAAGGCATGATGATTTAGAGGTGACCCGCCTGGTGCAATGAGTAATTTTAGTGATATGCAATATATTGAATACTACCGTATACTTCATTTTTTTTACGCATGACAGGTATGCATGGTTGTGGGGGAGTCTGACAGGGCACCCAGATTCACATTTCTAGTTACAGGGACTATGCATCTTTGCTGTTTTCTGGTATGGCAACATGTATTTGCATGTGTACCTAACTGTCTACTGGTAACATTGAAATATTGAAGCCATATGTTACAATTTGTGTGTGATGCCTGGACATACAGGTACAGATGCACATGTGCATATGTATGTACACTTTTTTCCACATACATATTACCACATGTGTACTGTGAGTGTACATATGTGGTGGTACTCATTTTTGTGGGTCCACCACATTGTCATGTCTGATTTCCAAATGTACATTTCACAACACCACATAACATATGATGGGCTACGTCCAATACATGATCATGCATATGATATCCTTGACAAATCTCACACAAAGGATGCTGTTGACTAAGGCTGGGATAATTTCTGGTAACACATGGCAATGTGAGTGCATCTCTGTCCACACTGTGATGTGTTGTGTGGTCCAGGCTTCATGATGCAAAGTTATATGTGTAAGGTATGGTGTGATGACATGTGTCAATGAAGTAGGTATGTGATGTGTGTGTGAAAAGATATGTTTCATGTTTGATATCTAATGCATACCACAGCGGTGTTTAGGGATATGACAACTACCAAATCTAAATTCCACCATGGACATATGTAGGCCATTGTTTTATGGCTGTGTACTTATACCTGTGCCAACTATGTTTCCCTATGTGGGAACATTTTTACAGGTCATATAAATCTATATGTGATTATGTGACACATACATTTTTTCATTTGTGAAAGTTTCCTTTTTGTGCATACTTCAATACACGGTACCAAGCCTGAGCCACCTAAGGAGGACACGTGTGCTAAGATTTTTGAAATATGTGTGAAAGACACACACGTGGAATGTACAATGACCCAATCCATGTTTAATTTCCATATTTACACAATGGCATACAATCTGTATAGCAGGGCTGCTGTGAGGCAATGTTGGCACCCTAGTCATAATTGTTCCTGCGGCACTTTGTATGCCCACACAGGCCCATTTTTGCTTGTATCGACACAGGTGGACTGTTTTCCCCTCAGCTCAGTCCACTTCGCTGACTGTGTTAAGAGTCAATTTAGCCTCTGCTGGTGAGTTTGGGGGAGTTGGGTGGAGATCTACTTTCCTCATGATTGCTCTCCAGCAGCGCATTGCAAAGTCACCTAAAGACATACACCTGCACAAATGTGATCCCATGGCCTTGTCTATTTTGTTTCCTTTGGGGTTCTTGATGTCAGGCTTGCCCTATTATATGCAGGGGACTTGCAGCTTGTTTGTCTAGGACATGTCTCTTCATTTGGCATGGTTTAACACAAATTGGCATACATTGATGGGATTTTCCCTATGATGCTTGGTTAGGGCATTTATATATTGTGTAACTTGGTTATGTTTTCAGACCCAGGGGACAGATTCTGTCATTTGTCACTAGCTTCTGTTACAGTAGTATGTGCTGGCCAAGCACATAGTTGTTGTTGCCAACGTGAATGGGTTATGTACTGAACTAGACGATCTCTGTGAATATGTGTCTGGTGTTACATGGTAACATTGTTGTGGTGTACAGTGAGTATTGGTCTATGTGTGTTCCTTCATCCACATTAATGGCATATTGTTGGACCTGGCCCTTTTGGCAGGTTAATTCCCTGACTTTTTGCCTCCTTCCTCCTATTTTTTCTAACCTCTTGCAGTTGGCTCTTGGACTCTTAGCACTTTATCACTGCTGTTCAGTGCTAAAGAGCAGGTGCTCTCCATTCTAAAGTTGGTATGATTGGCTTATACCTAATTGGCATATTTAATTTACTTGTAAGTCCCTTGTACAGTGGTATCTCTATACCCATGGCCTGTAAATTAAATGCTACTAGTGGACCTGCAGCGTTGCTTGCGCCACCCACTGAAGTAGGCTTTCAAACTTGTCCCAGGCCTGCTAGCGCAGGCCCTGCGTGCGCAGTTTTCTGCCACAGGGACCTGGCATCTAAATTTACTTGCCAGGCCCAGAACTCCCTGTTCACTACATGTAAGTCACTTCTCAGGTGGGCCCTAAGTCACCTCTCAGGTAGGCCCTAGCTAGCACTACGGGCAGGGTGCTATGTATGTAGATGGCAGGACATGTGCCTAGAAGCGTGGCCTGTCCTGGTAGTGACAAACAGCCTATTTGGTTTCTCACTGCTGTGAGTGCTGCCTTCTCATAGGATTATATTGGAAATGTTCTGCCTTATGTCTAGGGAGTATTGTCTGATTTATAAGAGGTAGCGTAGGCATGTTTGGTATGATTGTAATGGTAGTGAGAAATACTGGTGTAAGTGGATTTTTTTATTAATGAACTGCTAATTGTAGAAAGTGAGCATTTCTCTGTGCTTATGACTCTGGTGTTTTGCTGCTTGACTCCAATTAATGTCTGGGCAGAGTGGCAGTTGGGCTTTGTGCATACTTTTCAAACAGCCTGTACACAGGGAGGGTGGAGGTGTCACAGAAGTGCATCTGAATTTTGAATAGTCTTCCTGGGCAGACAGAAAGGGGAGGCAGAGCACACTTGCATCTGTAAAAGGCTGTGCCCTTGCCTCACACAAAAGGGTTGTTTTCCTGCAAATGATGTTTGGAGCCTGTGCTGGAGGAGAGAGGGGCAGTCACAGAACCAGTTGTAACTGGTTGGAACCTCCTCTCCCCTTCTTTGTTGAATCACTGCAAAAACTGAGTATAAGTGTAGGGGAGTTTTCCCCACAATTTGGAGACACTTTGGAACTGAAACAAACATGGAACTGGACACAGAACGTTACTAGAGGGACTCACCAGTAACTACCTTGGACTGCTGGTGCCACTGCCACTGCCACTGACTGCAACCCTTTGTGCTGGCCTGCTGCCCTGTGCTCCATCTGTTGTGTCCCCCAGGGGCTGGGTGCTGTCGTCCAGGACCCCTGCCACAACCTGCCTGAAGTGAACGAGGAGCGCTTCACTTTTTCTGGCATAGTGCCCTAAAAAGCCTTTAACCGGCTGTCTGGGAGGCTGGTGAGCGTCCCTCTTTTATTTTGCTAATAGTGCCTGAGGAGCGCTGTGGCCTGAAGTTATCCCATGCTTGAAAGAGCTTTTCTAATTTAAAAAATCAAGCCGTAGCCCGGGCAGGCTGTTCGTGTAAAGTGCCAGGGTACGAAGAAAAGGGAAATCAGAGCAAGCATGCTCCTACCGTGCCCCTGGGACGAAGCACACTCCGAGGACCGCCCCCGGGGGCACAAGCAGACACTTACTTTGGTGCCTGCTCACCGCTGGTGCCCGGGCAGGCTTTTCTGAGTCTGGAGGAGACGTGCGGGAAAGGAAGCCTCATGAAGTTTCGCTAGAGGTGCCTTACCTTCACAAAAACAGGTACTTTTTAGGGACGATACATTTTCCTGATTTTCCTGCTATGGACTTGCGGGAATTGTTATCCTAACCTGTTTCTGATAATGTGCCATACATGTGCTGATGTTCCTTTTATAGGCATTCTATGGTGATATATTTTTATTACTTGCCATATGTTTTATAATGTTCCTGGTATGGGCATTTATGATATTTCTATAACAAGTGCATTACTTTAGTGATGTGATTGCTGACTGCTGCTTATGTTGCAGAATAATAATAATAGTAAGTAACCTGTGTGTTACATGTGACTACTGCTAGTCTCCGCAGGGTAACTATTGTGTAACATTCTTGAGTAGCAGTGTATTACTGACATGTTGCGTCTGGTCTAATAATGTTGTGTACAATACAGTTTTATTTTTTTTAAACTTGATGTTGTGTTTCCTTTGTGGTGGGGATAGTGTGACGTGTGTTGTGTGTGTTGTGCAAATGCTTTACACATCAGCCTGACTGCTAACTAGAGTGGATGGGTTCTGCCTGGCTTAGGTGCATACTTTAGCCAACCAGAAACCCCATTTCTAACACATATCTTATCTGGTATGGGTCTAGTCTTACATTGCTGACATTCTTTCTGCTGCTTACCCTAAATACCCATCTTCAACAGCAACATTGTCCCTTCATACATGCACAAGATGTTAAGTCAGATGTGTGCACTTTGTAGATGGACACATCTTCTGTAAGCTAAGTGATAGTATCCCTCCCATTTCCAGGCTTTGCTAGATCACATGATTGCCACCCACACATCACAATACACCAGCCACAGCACTTGTGTAGTGCAGAGTGACCTCCACATGTTGGATCTCTAAGTGCCTAAGAGAGCCTCACTGCTGTTCTTCCACATCATTTAGTGTACATGGACATGCACTCAAATCTGCATTCCACAACCTATGTAACATTCACCATGAGTGTATTTTGTTAGTGTGTTAACTCCTCTCAGCTATGAGTAGAGGAAATACCACATGGAACCTTTCTGTCTCCTTCTTTACACATTCAAATTTGAAAGGATCTGTGACATGTTTGGAAATTTCAAGACTTACACGCACATTCAAAACAGGATTGGCTGAGGGAGACCTAGACATTTATGTGTTTTGGGCCCTCTATGTCACTCTATCTTGGTCAGACATGTTAGTGTCATTGAGAGGTGCTATACTTTTCATCCTTGGTGTGGTCTCTTTTAACTTTTTGCCTCTGTTCCCCCAGTTGTTGATGTGTGCTGGACTCTGATTTTACTGTTTTTGTTACTCTGGGCACTTTACCACTGCTAACCAGTGCTAAAGTGCAAATGCTCCTTTACAAAATGTGTATGTAATTGGCTTATCCATGATTGGCATATTTGATTTACTAGTAAGTCCCTAGTAAAGTGCACTAGAGGTGCCAGGGCCTGTAAATCAAATGCTACCAGTGGGCCTGCAGCATTGACTGTGCCACCCACATGAGTATCCCTGTAAACATGGCTGAGGCCTGCCACTGCAGTGTCTGTGTTTGCAGTTTTACCTGCAAATTCGACTTGGCAAGTGTCCTCATGTTGACATGCCTAAACCTTCCCTTTTCCTACATGTCAGACACCACTAAGGTAGGCCCTAGGTAGCCCCAAGGGCAGGGTGCAGTGTATGGTTAAGGTAGGACATGTAGTAAAGTGTTTTATATGTCCTGACAGTGAAATATTGCTAAATTTGTTTTTCACTGTTGCAGGGCCTGTCCATCTCACAGGTTAACATGAGGGCTACCTTTAAATCTGATTAAAGTGTAGATTCCCTTTGGGAGCGGATGGACATGTGGAGTTTGGGGTCTCTGAGCTCACAATTTAAAAATACATCTTTTAGTAAAGTTGATTTTAAGATTGTGTGTTTGAAAATGCCACTTTTAGAAAGTGAGCATTTTCTTGCTTATACCATTTCTGTGACTCTGCCTGAAAGGGCTGTGCCTGTCCCCACATAATGAGATCTCCAACCCCCTGGTGAGTGTCTAGGGCCTGGCCTGGGCAAGGCAGGATTTCACATTCAAGAGAGACTTTGCTTTGAAGTAGGTCTACTTCAAAGAAGAAATTGGGTGTAACAAGGACACCCAAAACCACAGACTTTAGAACACTTCTGGAAACCAAGAGGAACCTCTGCCTGGAGAAGAGCTGAAGAGCTGAGGAAGAAGAGCTGCCCTGCCTGTGCTTTGTGGAGCTATCCTGCAGTTGCTGCTTCTGCCAGAGTAAGAGAGCAAAGACTGGACTTTGTGTGCCTTCCAACTTGTGAAGAAATCTCCAAGGGCTTGACTTAGAACGTGCCTCCTGTTTTTGAAGTCTCAGGGACAGCAAAGACTTCTCTCTGCCAACACCTGGAGTCCCTAGAGAGACTCCTACTCTGCCCTGTGGTGCCTAGCCAGTTCCTGGGACCCTGAAAGGAGAAGCTGGCAGCCTAAGAGGAAGAAATCCACGCATAGAATGCTGTGCGGGGATAAGATCGACGTGACTCCGATCTGCGGCTGAAGAAATGACGCGCCACGGGTTCCGCAGCTGAAAATCGATGCTCGCTGGAAACTCGACCGAAGAATTGACGCACAGAGTTGGAGAAAGGATGCACAGCATTGCTGACGGAGGCTGGGAGATCGCAACCCGCGCTGCGTGGTTTTCGGATCATCGTGCGGCTGGATTTCCGACACAAACACCACTGGGCACGTAAAAACAATGCACGGCCTGCCCGGACCCGAGAGTGCTGACCATATTGACGCATCATTCTCCTGCGGAGAGAAGAAACGATGTGCTCATTCTGACGAAAGGAGAAACGACGCAAGGTCTCACTCGTGACTGAAATCGATGCATCGCAGTCCCTTTTTGACTCAGACTCGCCCGTGCGGGGTTATTTTTGACGCACCCAAGGTAAATTTTCACACTAACAGTGTTAGTGTGCATTTAGAACTACATAAGTACTCTTTTTGCTTTTTAATTGATAACTTGACTTATGTATTGTGGATTTTTGTCATTTTGGTCCTGTTTTGTTTAGATAAATATTTCCTATTTTGCAACTGGTGTTGTGTAATTTTGTAGTGTTTTCATTAAGTTACTGTGTGTGTTGGTACAAATACTTTACACCTAGCACTCTGAAGTTAAGCCTACTGCTCTGCCAAGCTACCAAGGAGGTAAGAAGGGGTTAGCTGAGGGTGATTCTCTTTTACCCTGACTAGAGTGAGGGTTCTTGTTTGAACAGGTGGTAACCTGACTGTCAACCAAAGACCCCATTTCTAACATTGGTGATCAGCGGTTCCAATATGGACTTGTATTTGTACTTGACATACAGTGATTAAGTGTACACTAATGTTTAAGTGCAGACCACTACATGAACACATACTACTTCTCTGGTGATTCTTTTTTTTCTCTTTGGGACTATTTTTGTTCTACTTCCATTTTTCGCTGATTCCTTGATTGACTTTTCTTTTGAAACTTCATTTGGGAACTTGTTTTTCTGCCTTTGGAACTTTGCACTTGTTTTTGAATCTTCATCATGTCCCAAGCTGGAGATGCCTCAGTTGGAGCTGATATTGACCTAGAGAAATTGGAGAGTTATACCAAGGTTCAGTTGAAGCAGTTCTGTGAAAGTTTTGAATGTCCCATTAAGAGCTCGTCCAGGAAGGAGGAGCTGCAAAATGCGCTGAGGGCCTGGGTGACAGACAAGAGCACTGAAGGGCACACAGAGAATGAGGGAGATGAGGAGGAGGCAGAAGAGTGTTCTTTACACAATGGTATTGTGGGTGGGCCTGTTATGTCCAGGGAGAAGGTCTCCAGGGCAGGAAGCAGTGTCTCATCTCAGGGTCTGACACTTGAAGAGTTACGGGACAGACATGCAGAAAGGGAGTGCCAATTGGTGCAGAGAAGTCTGGCCATTGAGGAGAGGAAGTTAGCGATGGCTCATGAGAGATATGGAGCATAGAAGCCAGTCTAGTATGATGGTGGCAGCAATCCCACAGTGCAGCTTGAGAGGAGGGTGCACATTTCTAAAGAACTTGAGAAGGATTACAAGAGGGAGGATGACATATACATGTGGTTCAAGGAGTATGAGTCTGCTCTCCACATGAATCTGGTCCCTGAAGCTCATTGGGGGGCGGGTCTGTGGAAGTACTTTGAGGTAGAGTGGAAGGATACACTGACAGCCTTAGGGAATGCTCAGAATCTCACCTACTCTAGCATGAAGGATGCTTAGCTCACAAGGTATGGTCTCACTCCTGAGCAGTACAAGGATAAGTTTAGGTGCTACAAGAAGAAGGAATGCCAAACATGGTTGGAATGTGTTGATTCTTATTGCAGGTCACTGGATGGCTGGGTGAAGGGCAGTAAGGTAACTACGTATGATGGGCTTTACAATCTGATTGCTTGGGAGCACTTGTACAGTTTATGTTTTCAGAGCTGCACCAGCACCTGACTGACAGCAAGCTGACTTACCCCAGGAAGCTTGTGCAGGAAACGGACCGTTGGGAGAGCACCAGGGTCCAAAAGAGGTATGGGGGAGACCACGCCAAGGGTGGGCATGGTCCTTCTCAGTAGAAAGGGGGGGTAAGAGTAAACAGGGGGAGTTCTCTAAAGGGCCCCAAACTGATTCCCAGGGTAAGGATTCCCAACCCCCCAGTGAGAGAAGCCATGGTTCTCCAGAGGGAAGCCAGTGGCAGGTGGTCCCCCACGTAAGTGCTATGCATGTGACCAGGTGGGTCATGTGAGGAGGGACCCCAATTGCCCCAAAAGTACACCGCCACCCACTGATGCGCCGTCCCAGGGTTTGGCCAGTGTAGCGCTTGGGGAGGAGTTGGTTTCAGGTGGGTGGGAACCAGCTGAGATGACCCTTGTCTCACTAGGGGACAGTGAGATGGTCAAGAGAACCCTAGTGCCTGAAAACACTAAGAAGTACAGGCAGTTGGTGACCATTAATGGACAGAGGGTGGAGGCTCTGTGAGCCACAGGAGCCAGCGTGACTACAGTGAGGAGTCAGCTGGTGTCTGAAGAGCAGATTGATCCCCGGGTACTTCACCAAGTAGTTGCAGAGCGTCTGTGCTGAGTGGTGCAGGTTCCCTTTGAATGGGGGGGTCTCAGGTTCCTTTAAGGTAGCTGTGAGTCCAACCATGCCTGTTGATTGTTTGCTAGGGCAATGATCTGGAAGATTCCCCTTGGAAGGAGGTGGAACACAGGTCTCACTTGGAGATGTTGGGTGTGCCTGGGTGGGTATGCGTATCCACCCGGTCAATGGCAGCCTGTCAGGGTAATCAAGAGCCCCTGGAGCCTGAAACAGTGGCCCAGGGGACCACCAAGAAGAGGAAGGACAGGGGGCATATGAAACCGGCCCCAGACGTTCCCACGGTCCAGGAGGAGGCGGAGCCTGAGGGTGACGCCCCAGAGCCTACAGGGGAACAGGTGGCTGAACTAGGGGAGGTCCCTGACCTGTCGCAGTGGCAACAGGAAGGGGGGCCCACCAGGGAAGCATTATGTGCAGCACAGAAGACATGCCCTACTTTGGAGGGTTTGCGGCAGCAGGCTGCAGACCATGCAGCTGGCAAAGAGCCAGGATCACACCTGATCTATTGGGAGGATGACCTCCTGTGTAGCAAGCCTAAGGTTCCTGAGCCTGGGTCAGCCCATGTGCTGGTGGTACCCCAGTGCTTTAGGGCCTTCGTACTGGGGTTGGCTCATGATGTGCCTTTAGCTGGTCAGTCGGGCAGGACAAGACCTTTGAGATGCTTGTCACCCACTTTTACTGGCCCCTAATACGCAGTCACTTAGATGCACATTGCAGGTCTTGTCAGACTTGCCTGACAAGTGGCAAGAGTGGGGGGAAATGTAAGGCTCCTCTCCAACCTTTGCCTGTTGTCAGTACTCCCTTTGAGAGGGTAGGCATTGACATTGTGGGGCCTCTGAATCCCAAGACAGCCATGGGCAACAGGTTTATCCTGGTCTTGGTGGACCATGCCACCCGGTACCCAGAAGCCATTCCTTTGAGATCAATCACTTCCTCTGTGGTGGGTCGTGCTTTGATGGGGGTTTTACCTGCATGGGGTTCCCCAAGGAAGTGGTATCTGATAGGGGTACAAACTTCATATCCACGTCTATGAAGTCTCTGTGGAAGGAGTGTGGGGTAACCTACAAGTTCACTACCCTTTACCACTCCCAAAGTATTGGGCTGGTTGAGAGATTCAACTGCACCTTAAAAGGCATGATCATGGGCCTGTCAGAGCCCTTGAGGCAGACCTCTTGCCATGCCTTTTGTTTGCCTACAGAGAGATGCCTCAAAAGGGACTTGGGTTTAGTCCCTTTGAGCTAATCGATGGCCACCCTATGAGGGGACCTTTGAGTTTCGTTAAGGAATCTTTGGAGAAAGGAGTCTCGCTCAGGAGAACCTGGAAGCAAGCCAGGACGACATGAAATGCTGGTATGACCAGAATGCCACTCTGGTCGAGTTTCAACCTGGACAAAAAGTGTGGGTGATGGCACCAGTGGAGCCTAGGGTGCTCCAGGATAAGCGGACTGGGCCATTTGAGGTGGTGGAGTGCAAGAGTGAAGTCACCTACCTGGTGGACTTGCAGTCCCAAGGAACGCTTTAAGGGTCCTGCATGTCAACCACCTCAAACCTCACTTTGAGTGAACTGAACTGTCCATGCTCCTTGCGACAGATGATAGGGTAGAGGAGGAGAGTGAGCCTCTTCCTGACCTCCTGTCTGCAGGATAAAAGATGGGTAAGTGGAGGGAGTGATCCTCTCCTCCTCCCTGACTGAGGAGCAGCAAGATGACTGTTGCCACATGTTGGGACAGTTTTCCTTACTGTTTTCCCTGATTCCAGGAGCCACACACTTGTGCACACATGATGTGGACACTGGGGACAGTACACCTGTTAAACAGAAGGTTTACAGGCAGACTGACAGGGTCATGGCATGTATTAAGGATGAGGTATCCAAAATGCTTGCCCTAGGGGTTATTGAGCACTCCAGCAGTCCTTGGGCCAGCCCAGTGGTATTGGTCCCAAAGGCTGCTGCACCTGGTGCCACTCCAGAGCTCAGGTTCTGTGTGGACTACCAGGGACTCAATGCGGTCAGCAAGACTGGCGCACACCCAATCCCCGAGCCGATGATCTCATCGACCGGTTCGGAGCTGCCAAGTACCTCAGTACGTTTGATTTGACATCTGGGTACTGACAGATTGCCTTAGCTGGGGGGGCAAGGAGAGGTCAGCATTATCTATCCCAGATGGACACTTTCAATTTAAAGTGATGCCATTTCTGATGAAGAATGCCCCTGCCACCTTTCAGGGGTTGGTCAATCAGGTGTTGGCTGGGCTGGATGAGTTCAGTGCCACCTACCTGGATACCATTGTTGTGTTTAGTTCCACATGGGAGGAACACATGCAGCACCTCTGCAAACTGTCAGAGGCCCTGCAGAAGGCAGACCTCACTATTAAGGCTAGCAATTGCCAAATAGGACAGGGCCGGGATACCAGGTGGGGAGTGGCCATGTGGCACCCCTACAACCCAAAATTTACATTATTCTTGCTTGGGAGCCCACCAAAACCTATACTGAGGTGAGAGCCTTTTTAGGTCTCACAAGCTATTATAGGACGTTTGTCAAAGGGGTATGGCGCTATTGTTGCTCCCTTGACTGAGTTAACTTGTAAGAAGCAGCCAAAGAAGTTGATCTGGACTGAGTCTTGCAAGACAGCTTTTGTCTGTGTGTGCAGTTTTAAACTGCTGGTTCGACCTGGCAACTGTACCCACTTGCCAGGCCCAGACCTTCCCTTTTTATACATGTAAGGCACCCCAAAGGTAGGCCCTAGGTACCCCCATAGGCAGGGTGGAGTGTATGTTAAAGGTGGGACATGTAATGATGTGTTTTACATGTCCTAACAGTGAAATACTGCCAAATTTGGTTTTCACTGTGAAAGGCCCATCTCTTTCATAGGTTAACATATGGGCTACCCTTAAATATTATTAAAGTTCAGATTCCCTTTGAGAGTAGATTGAAATATGGAGTTTGGTGTCTCTGAACTCACAATTTAAAAAAATTAGTACATTTGGTTTTTAGATTGTTAGTTTGAAAATGCCACTTTTAGAAAGTAGACATTTTCTTGCTTAAATCATTCTGTGACTCTGTTTGTGGATTCGCTGTCTGGGTCAGAGTGACTGTTGGGCTGTTTGTGAATCTCCTCTAGACAGTGACAAAAAGGGAGCTGGGGTGAAGCCTGCATATCCTGATGAGCCATCTGAACTAGAGTGGAGGAAGGAGTGGTCACTTACACATGAATGGGCTGTGCCTGTCCTGACACAATGCAGTCTCCAAACCTCTGGTGTGTGTTTGGGGCATGGTCTGGGTAAGGCAGGATCTTGTGAACAACAGAGACTTTCCTATGAAGTTTGCCTACTTCAAAGGCAGAAAGCGGTATAAGTAGTGGACCCAAAACCCCAGAAATTCAGATCACCTCTGGAACCAAGAGGAACCTCTGCCAAGAAGAAGAGCTAAGGAGACCCCTGTCTGTGACTGTGATTTGTTGGGCTAGCCTGCAGTTGCTGCTTCTGCCTGTGAAAAGGGACAAAGACTGGACTTTGTTGTGTATTCCTGCTTGAGAAGAATCTCCAAGGGCTTGGAATGAGCTTGCCTCCTATTTTAAAGTCTGAGGGCCATCAAATACTTCCTCTGCCAGCACCTGGACTCTCTGCTGAGACTCCTGCCAAGTGGTGCTCTATCCAGTCCCTTGGCCCCTGAAAGGTGAAGTTGGCAGAACAAGGACTGAAATCCACTTACACAGAACATCGCGCGGGGAAATTATTGACACACCATCTGCAACACAGCTGATAAATGAGGCGCCACCCACTTCGTGGCTGGGAGATCGACGCATTGTGGCTGGAGAAACGACGCTTGCGGCTGCTGATAATGACGCATACCCCATGCAGCATGATTTTCAACACCGTGCGACCGGATTTCACATGCATCGTTGCTGGGCGTCAAAGTCATTGTGAACCTGGGTGGATCCGAGGTGTCCTGTCTGGAAATCAACGCATCGCCCTCTTGCGAGGGAGAAAAATGTACGCATCGACAACCCGACCAGAGAAGAAAGCGATGCACTGCCTCATCTGTGAGTAAGGAAGCAACACATCACTGACTTTTCTGGTGCACGCTCGCCCATGCTTCCTTAATTTTTGCGAAAAACAGGTATTTCGTGTAAAATCAACGTTTCCATTGTTTTATATGGAGTAGGACTCTTATTCTTTTGAAAATTCATTTCTTCTCTTGTGTATATTGGACTTTTGGCGTTTTGATCTTGTTTGATTTAGATAAATATTACCTATTGTTCTAAACTGGTGTGGTGTCCATTTTGTAGTGTTTTCGCTGTATTACTGTGTGTGTTGGTACAAATACTTTACACATTGCTTCTGAGTTAAGACTTTCTGCTTGTTCCAAGCTACCAAATGTGTGAGCGGGGATTAACCAGGTGTGTGTCTCTTTTTCCCTGACTAGAGTGAGTGTCCTTGCTTGGATAGGGGGTAACCTGACTACCAACCAAAGACCCCATTTCTAACAGTTGTTGTCTTTGGCGTGTGCTGAGCTGGAGCAGTAAGAGGTCTATGCTGTCCAGTTGCTTGCCAAAGCTCCTTCTGTGAGTTTCCCTTATGTAGTAGTGTGTGGGCCTCATTTTAACGCCTGGTCTGACCAGGCATTAAAATGTTGATGCTAATCGGACTTAGAGTAATTTTTTTGAAGGGGTCCTTTGCATGCGTCGTTTTTTAATCGGGTCGTAAATATAGAGCTATGCGACTAGCGTAATTTTTTGGGAGGGAACGTCTACCTTGCATAACATTGGTGTTAAACAACGCATGGTTGGGTGATGCTCCAAAAAAATTAGGCAAAGTCTTGGATTTTATCGCTATAAAAATATGGTGCAAGGTTAGCACCGCTTTTGCGTAAAAAATAATGGCACAAAGGTGCCACAACTTTTTTTTAAATATGAGCCTTTTTACTACATCATGCATGCACCTTGCATAATGTATACAAAGGGTGCGTTGCCTGTTAGGAGGGGCCAGAAAATGGTGCAAAGAAATCTCAGAGATTTCTTTGTGTCATTTTTTTCACCACTTTTGATGCCTGCTCAGAACAGGCGGTAAAAGGAGGTACACTATTCTCATAATGGGTCTCAATGGTCTTTGCAAGATTAGCGTCAACATTTTTTACATTAATCTTGCAAAGCTCCAAACTAGCGTCAAACCCCCATGGATATGGCGCACGTATGGTGGCGTTAGTGGGGCTCTAAGGGGCGCAAGAAACATTTTCTCAAATCTGGCCCTAAGCATCCTAAATAAAAGTGTGGTTAAATTGGTTTCCAACAGAATTTGAATGTTGAATGTTGTGTGAACTCCCCCTCTTGTTAAAAATGCATGTTAAAAATAGCAAGCAGTTGGGGCAGTAAATATATTTTAGCATTACTGGATTCCACATTTTATGAAAAAGGGAAAGCAAGCTTAAATCGTCTAAAAAAACTGACCATAATTTTAAAAAGGGTTCCCTACCAGTGCTTAATATGTGCTTGTTGTTTCCGGTGGGGGCACCAGCACTTATTTTTAAGGGCCGGCACTTCTTTTTCTGCCTCAAGCATTTACTGCGAGCAAAAGACACATATGGTAAAGATGGAGGAAGAGAAAAACGAAAAAGCGTCACAATGGGAAAAAGCAAAAAGCTACAAGAGTGAGTCGAAGGGGCAGGGAGTGGTTGGAAATGGAATGAAGAGGCCCGAGATTGCTTCAGGATTATGTTGCCTCAGTATTCCTTGTTCGCACATTTAATTGCAGCAGCCGGGTGTTAAGAGGAGGACTTTGAGCACCCGCACGTTTTTGTTTACAAATTAAGCACTGTTGGCTCCTATAATCTGCTCTACATTATTCGATCCTGTAGTGAAGATGAGGGACTCTGTAATGTATGCAATTAAATTGAGCACCGTGAAACTAATAAACTTGTCCAAACATACTGGAATTTAGAAAGGCAATGAAAAATAAACTACGAAGTATTTTCTTTATTAAAGAGTAATTTTATTCGGTGCTAACAGATTAGCATTGCGCTTGTTCGCTGAATTAAATTGTGCATATTTTTTTTTCTTTGTCAGACACGTTTTTCTGTTGAAAGGTTGTGAAGGGTTCTCTGAAACGAAGGACATGTTCCTGTTGTTACAGCGGTTCTTCTGTCATTGCTCCTCATGCTTCAGTACGAGTTTTTTAAATCCTTAGTGTCATCGGTGGAGTTTCACATTTAAGAAGAACATATTAAATCACATGGAAATACATGTTTTTTCAGGTTTTAAATATGTCTACTGCTTACAGATTTATGATTTCGCCAGCTTTAGGAGGTCTACTGTATGCAATGAGGGTAACCACCCACAATTCAAATAACACATTTGTTACAGTGACGGGCGTTATTATTTGAATATTCTGTTTGTCTTTCAAATAGTGTACCTCAGAATAATTCCTAGGTAAAACATGCATGAGCAAGATTAAATATGCACACGTTACAGGTGCTATTTTGGTTAATTGTCAATGTTGTTATTTCACTGGAACAATAAAGATTTGATTTGAAAAAACAATTCGTTTGATTGTGCACGAGTAATTCAGTCATTTTCTTAAGATTTTAAAGATATAACATTTCCACAGATACTACTTTAACGTCCGTAACATCCCTCCACCTCTCGACTACTTACTTACCCACCCGTGAGATATAACATCTAATGTTAAATGCAGGTTTAATGTTAAATGTAGGTTTTCAGAAAGTAAAAAATGTTATTTTGACATGTGTTTGCTACAGCATCTGCTTACAGCAGTTTAAAGTTGCAGAGGCAGCTTGAATGTCTGGGAGGAACTCATTTGAGAGGCATAAGTCTACACTGTGGTTCACATGAGACAGTCTGGGGGCAGATTTAAGAGCCCCTAGTGCCTCTTTGTGCCACATTAGCCTCATTTTTGTTACGCCAATGTGGCACAACGAGGTCAAAATTGCCATGCCAAATGTACAAAGTGGCGCAATGTATACATTGCCCCACTTTGTAACACTTTGCTCTACATTACGTATGTATGCAAAGTGGGTGTTCCGTCATTAGGGGGGGCAGGATAAATGACGCAAAGAAATCTAAGAGATTTCTTTGAGTCATTTTTTTCGGCACTTTTAACGCCTGCTGAAGCAGGCGTTAAAAGGAGGAACACCATTGTTTACAATGGGCCTCAATGAGCTTTGCAGAATTAGCATCAAACGTTTTTACATTAATCCTGCAAAGCTCCGAACTAGCATAAAACATTCTGACGTTAGTTCCCTAACTACTGCCATGGTGCACCATATCTTGGTGTTGGAAAATGGGTTATTGGTAAGGGCAGGTAACTACCTACACTTAGCAATAGGTCACTAACCTCCACTTAGGTCCAGTTAGGTCCCAATAAATTAAACCCAAGTCAATCCTTGGTAGCTTGGTAACTAGCAACAAGTCTTAAATTAGGAGACATATGTGTAAAGCATTTAAAAATCACAAAACAGTAAATAAGTAAAACACAAAACACAATAAAAACCCAAAAATTCATAACAATAGATTATATTTTTATCTTTAATATGACTCCAAAGCTATTAAAATCGGATAAAGGGAACCGTAGATATGAATTTTTAAAGATTAATGCTTTTTAGCGCTTAAAAACTAATAGCGCCAATCTGGTCATCTGGTCGCACCGCAACCGGGGCAAAGTCAAAGTTTGAGGCCGACCACAATAGAGCCCTGTTCGGCTACAGCTCCCGGGAGGCCTCAGTCAAAAGTTTACCGTCGAACTTAGTTGTTTTCTTGAAGATTTTTTTCTGCGAGTCCAAGTCGCCAGTCCAATCCGACCTCCTGGAACTCTTCATCAGATAAGCGAAGCCGTAGGTGGAGATTTTTACCTTCGGACCTAGTCGTTTTTTTCAAGGTGAAAATCTTTGACCGGGGCAAACCTGAATCTTGATCCGACGTCCCTTGAGCCCTCTTCGGATACACTGCCTGGGAGGTCCCACTCAACTTTCTACATTCAGATTTTCTTCACCGGGACAAACCTGTGAGTTAGCCGTGTCACGGTTGAGGCAAGTCGGCTAGAGTTGCCACAGTGGGTCGTCCCTTTATGGAGCTTTTTCCCAAAAGTTCTCCAAACTTCTGGATCTTCTTCCAGATGTTCCTTTAAAGTTCTTTTGAGGTTCACAGCTCAACCCAAGGTTCCAGAAGCTCTGAGATATTCCTTGAGGCTGTGGACTACAACTCCCAGAATGCACCGGCGCAAACGCAGTTTTGCGTTAAAAAGCTTAGCGATGGTTTACGCCATTTTTTATTGCCATCTGGGCATCGTATTTATACCATGATGCTCGACAGCGTTACAAACTGGTTAGAGTAAAAAATATTGACGTTAACCATTGTGCCTTGTCGTAAGGCAAAATTACGTTAACACCGCAAAAATGACTCTAACCTGTTTTACGACACATAAATATATTTCGCAAAATGGTTATGCACCATTTTTAACCACATTAGCGTCAAATTCAGACTCTAATGCAGAAAACAGTGCAAAGGAGAGGTAAAATGGACCCAGAAAGCCAGGAGAGACCCCAGTGTGACCCAGGCAACCAGGAACCAGCCAGGATGACCCATACAAGTCCTAGGGGAGGGAGAAGAAAAAGCCCAAGTGTTGTTTTAGTGCGGAAGAGCATTAAATCCTTGTGAGAGAGGTGACGGGGCACCAGAAACAACTATTCATGACCTCCAAATTGCCAATTGGCAGTAGAGAGGCAATCTGGCAGCAGATAGTTGACAAGATCAACAGTGTGGCAAAGGTGAGGAGAAATGTAACTGAGTGCAAGAAATGCTGGCATGATTGCAAGCGAAGGACAAAGGAGACAATGTCAAGGAACAGAAAGGCAGCACTGCAAACTGGAGTTGGAAGTCCGGCACCACAAGAAGACCTGGACGAGATGGAGGAGATGGTCGCAGCGGTCATCTCAGAGGAACTGGTCAATGGTCTCACAGGACAGCGCAGACTACCAGGAAACACCACAAATGCAGGCTAAGTTGCATGTGGGAAAATAATGCAAAATTGTCAAGGGCAAGAAGGGGGAGGCACATAGGACAAACTCAATGCATGTCAAAGGAGCGCAGAGGGACACATTGCACATGAATCAAGTTGTACCATTCAAACGTAAGCAACAAATGTACATCCGCCTTGGTAGTGCAGTGCACCACAACACATTCACAACCTGGACATATGTTAATCACCAGGACTTAATACCTACATGTACATTTGAAGCACATAGGATGGAAGGCATGTGTAATGACTGTGCCTCTGGTTGTGTCATTACAACATCCCTTGCATAAAGTCAGACAAACCCTACCAACACGACCAAGACATCAGAGAGTAGGAAGTAAGTCAATACCATCCCTGGGGTTATGTCCTGGTGGTGTCCCTTGCAGAAACACCTTGCAACTGCTTGTCTCATTGCCAAAACACATGTGTGCTGCATCTTATAGCACACAACACATTAAAACCCAGCAGTACCCAGATATGTGCTGTAAGCACCACAACCCCCCCAAATAAACAGCACATCATCATAAGGCAGTGACTACTCCATCATGCAGTAAGGATGCCTCTCTTGGTGCAGGGAAAAGTAATCTGGGCAGGCGTTGGGCGAATAGCAGGGTGGTCCTGTATCACAGGAAACATGCCGCTACTCAGTGTAACGTAACTGGACTAGTGTGGAGCCACACATTTTGATGCAAATCGGAACTGTGTCACTAGAGAAAATATGTACTACAGACTGAAATCTGTAGGTCACAACAAATACGGGCTGACCCCACAACTACTCTGACACAACCATGTGAGACACATACGAATAGGGAAATAACCACACAAACACAACACATGCTGTATGTCTGTGACCATAATGGTGTACGGTATCATGTTGACAGGCAGGGGATGGTGCATTGACAAGTCTGGTGTTGGTAAGACTGCTAGTGCAGTGTACCCTTTGCTGTTGGCAGTATGTGTTACACACAGGGATGGCGGGTAGAAATCTGTATCCTCATGGTAGCTCTGTTGGGCAGTTATCACTACATTATTGATGGACCAAATAGAGTCAGTGCCAGTCTTGGAGTGTGTTGGGTATGAAAGGACATGCTGCACTTAGCTCTGCAAATCAGGCAGTGGAAAGTGCAAAGGGGCTGGGAATGGGGCCCCCTGCACTGCCCATGCCAGGTGCATGGGCTGTGCAGGGGCACACAGGGGCACACCAAACCACATCACCACCAACCTTCGCATGGGGGTTTCACAGCTATGCAAAGGCGGGTGGAAAAGTGGGAACATACCTCCAATGGCAAGTCAGTGATGTGACATGTCAACTGCCACAACATTGAAAGATTGATTTTACACCATCTCATTGCAGAGGATGATGGCTCTCCTGCTGATCTGCCTGTCCTGGAGTTCTCCGAAGACCTGGATGACCAGATGACAACCATCAGCCAAGAGATGCTCTAAGAATTCCTGGTATCCCTCCAGACACCACCTACAGTTGCAAGGAGGACAAATAATGTAGCAGCCATCCCCGATGCCCCATCCAACACCCCAATAGTACAACCTGCGAGCAGCCACTCAGCTCTGGACTCCAAAGACATAGGGACCAGGAGCCAGATGTAGGAAACAGTTTGCGACTCACAAACGGCAAAAATTGCCATTTGCGAGTCGCAAACCGGAGTTTCCTATGCAGAAATGCATTTTGCGAGTCGGGACCGACTCGCAAAATGCATTTCCGACTAGCAAATAGGAAGGGGTGTTCCCTTCCTATTTGCGACTCGCAGTGGTATGCAATTCCATTTGCGACCGCGCATGCGGTCGCAAATGGAGTCGCAGTTACCATCCACTTGAAGTGGATGGTAACCCACTCGCAAATTGGAAGGGGTCCCCATGGGACCCCTTCCCCTTTGTTCATGGACCCCAAAATATTTTTCAGGGCAGGTAGTGGTCCAAGGGACCACTACCTGCCCTGAAAAAATACCGAAACAAAAGGTTTCGTTTTTTTTTGTTAAGTGCAGCTCGTTTTCCTTTAAGGAAAACGGGCTACACTTGAAAAAAAAAAACTGCTTTATTAGCAAGCAGTCACGGACATGGAGGTCTGCTGACTACAGCAGGCCTCCATGTCAGTGAGTGCCCATAGTCGCCATAGGGCGGCAATTTGCGACCCACCTCATTAATATTAATGAGGTGGGTCTTTGCGACCCCATAGCGACTCGCAGAAGGTGTCTGAGACACCTTTCTGCATCAGGTTTTGCGACTCGGAAATTGCCAGTCGCTCGGAGTCGCAATTTCCGAGTCGCAAATTGTTAGAAATGGGGTCTTTGGTTGACAGTCTGGTTACCCCCTGTTCAAGCAAGGACCCTCACTCTAGTTAGGATAAAAGAGAATCACCCTCAGCTAACCCCTGCTTACCCCCTTGGTAGCTTGGCAGAGCAGTAGGCTTAACCTCAGAGTGCTAGGTGTAAAGTATTTGTACCAACACACACAGTAACTTAATGAAAACACTACAAAATGACACAACACCAGTTTAGAAAAATAGGAAATATTTATCTAGACAAAACAAGACCAAAACGACAAAAATCCAACATACACAAGTCAAGTAATGATTTTTTAAAGGTTTAAAATAAAAAGAGTCTTTAGGTAGTTGTAACACCACACTAGCGCTGCTAGCATGAAAATGTACCTGGTTTGCGTCAAAAATAACCCCGCACGGGCGGTGTGCGTCGAAAGTAACCCTGCACGGCTGTGTGCGTCGAAAACAACTCGGCACGGCGGTGCGTGTTGAAAAAGCCAGCCACACGACGGTCCGAAAGTCCCGCGGCGCAGGGTGCGATCTCTCAGCCTCCGTCAGCGATGCTGCGCGTCGTTTCTCCTGCTCCGGGCGTCGGTTTTTCGGTCGCGTTTCCTGCGGCGTCGTTTCTCAGCTGCGGAACCGGCGTCGCGTCGTTTTCTCAGCCGCGATCGGGTTCGCGTCGATCTTTTCTCCGCACGGCACTCGGTGCGTGTATTTTTGTCCTTAGGCTGCCAGCCTCTCCTTTCAGGGTCCCAGGAACTGGAAGGGCACCACAGAGCAGAGTAGGGGTCTCTCCAGAGACTCCAGGTGCTGGCAGGAAGAAGTCTTTGCTATCCCTGAGACTTCAACAACAGGAGGCAAGCTCTACATCAAGCCCTTGGAGATTTCTTCTTCAAGATGGAAGGCACACAAAGTCCAGTCTTTGCCCTCTTACTCTGGCAGAAGCAGCACTGCAGGAAAGCTCCACAAAGCACAGTCACAGGCAGGGCAGCACTTGTTCCTCAGCTATCAGCTCTTCTCCAGGCAGAGGTTCCTCTTGGTTCCAGAAGTGTTTCTAAAGTTTGTAAGTTTGGGTGCCCTTCTTATACCCATTTTAGTCTTTGAAGTCACCTTCCTTCAAAGGGGACTCACAGCTTCTTGTGAAATCCTGCCTTGCCCAGGCAAGGCCTCAGACACACACCAGGGGGCTGGAGACAGCATTGTCAGAGGCAGGCACAGTCCTTTCAGATGAGAGTGACCACTCCACCCCTCCCTCCTAGCAGAGATGGCTAATCAGGAAATGCAGATCACACCCCCGCTCCCTTTGTGTCACTGTCTGGTGTGAGGTGAAAAACAACCCAACTGTCAAACTGACCCAGACAGGGAATCCACAAACCAGGCAGAGTCACAGAATGGTTTAAGCAAGAAAATGCTCACTTTCTAAAAGTGGCATTTCCAAACGCACAATCTTAAAATCAACTTTACTAAAAGATGTATTTTTAAATTGTGAGTTCAGGGATCCCAAACTCCACATGTCCATCTACTCTCTAGGGGAATCTACACTTTAATCATATTTAAAGGTAGCCCCCATATTATCCTATGAGAGAGAGACAGACCTTGCAACAGTGAAAACGAAATTGGCAGTATTTCACTGTCAGGACATATAAACCACATTACTATATGTCCTACCTTATCCATACACTGCACCCTGCCCTTGGGGCTACCTAGGGCCTACCTTAGGGGTGCCTTACATGTAAGGAAAGGGAAGGTTTAGGCCTGGCAAGTGGGTACACTTGCCAAGTCGAATTTACAGTGTAAAAATACACATACAGACACTGCAGGGGCAGGTCTGAGACATGATTACAGAGCTACTTATGTGGGTGGCACAACCAGTGCTGCAGGCCCACTAGTAGCATTTGATTTACAGGCCCTGGCACCTCTAGTGCACATTACTAGGGACTTACTAGTAATTCAAATATGCCAATCATGGATGAACCACTTACATACAATTTAAACAGGAGAGCATATGCACTTTAGCACTGGTTAGCAGTGGTAAAGTGCTCAGAGTTGAAAAGCCAACAGCAACATGTCAGAAAAAAATAGGAGGCAGGAGGCGAAAAAGACTGGGGATGACCCTGCATAAGCAAAAGTCCAACACGACCCCCTACCAGCCTAAAGCCAGGGGAGAACAATCAATACCTTGATGTACTTCCCTGATTGGGGCGATAGAACAGGGACCCAGGCCCACAACAGCAGGGGCATGTTCCCGTTCTACGCCTTCCTGACTCCAGTTGGATCCCTCTGTCCATACTCTCAGGGCCCACTAAGCTAACCCATGGGGAATCCTTCTCCACATCTACAGACACCATCTGTGCAACACCTAACTTTACTTTGCTCACAGATGTATTGCAATGGGCAGATAGTACCACCAGGGCCAACACAGTGGTGTTGCCCACTCTACCCCCGGGGTGTGACTCTCGTCCTCCCCCCCCCAGGGGCAACTCTGTCCACCAGGACAGCAAGCCACAGTGGCCCCAGACAACTGTCAGGGATGAGAGCCCGACCTCAGGCCTCTCTAACCACTGTGACTGTGGAGAGTGGGGGGTGGTAGCCCCAGGTGCCTGGCACCCTTTGACCACTCTCTCTTCCACCAGGTCAGGGATGACAACCTGACCCTGGTCCTCCCCTCTGGGGCTCTGTAACCTCCCTGCAGGAGCGGCACCCCCAGAGTCAAAAACTGTCAGGGTGCTTGTAGAAGCAGTCCTGCACAATTCTTCCACCAGTGCAGGGATGTTAACCTGCAACTGATCCTCCAACCTGGGGTCTGTACCTTCAGGTTGGACCAGGGCCAGGGGTGAGGCTTCCCTCCCCCTGCCCTCTCTTCTGGGGTCCTGAACCACCCAACTAGGAGCGGCCCCCCCAGAAGACAACATGGTAGGGGCACTGTTAGCAGTAGCCCCTTCCTCCAGGTCAGGGGGGACACCCTTAACCTGGCCTCCCAATCCAGGGTTTGTACCCACAGACTGGATCACTGCCTGGCAAACCAGGACTTCCTGGGGGGCATACCTACCCCCTACCAGGTCAGAGTTTACCCTCTGAACCTGGTCATCCAACCCAGGGTCACCACCCTGCGGTTGAACCACTGCCTGGCACACCAGGACTTCCTTGGGAGCACACTTACCCCCCATCAGGTCAGAGTTTACCCCCTGAACCTGATCATTCAACCCAGAGTCACCACCCTGCGGTTGAACCATTGCCTGGCACACCAGGACTTCCAGGGGGGCACACTTACCCCCCTCAAGGGACACACTGTCCCGAAGGGCCACACAAGAGTCTGGCTGGCGCAGGTCTCCTGACCTCTGCCCATCTGACAGAGTCTGGATTTCCCCCAACCCAGAAATGGTCTCACCAAAGTCATTCCTGGGGGGCTCTGCTCTCAGAGCTGACCCCTGACCCTCCAGGTTCTCCACTGGGGTCCGCAACCCCCTCTCAACCCTCTGTCTGGACTTCTGCACCCCCTCACTAGGAGTGGTACTGCCAGACACCAGAACTGGTGGGACGCTGGCTACAGCGGCCCCCCCAAGTTCTCCTGACACTGTGGGGTCTCCCTCAACAGATGGCCCTATGGTACAGGCTAGGCTCCCCTCCTGGTGTTCCCGCAGGGAACCCTCCAGGACCTGGGACCGGATCTCGGGCACCTTGGGCCTCAACCCATCCCCATTCCCTCTCCTCTGAGACTGGACATGGGGTCCCTCACCCATCCCACTACACTGGGACCTACCTGGGACACTACAATCCTTCCCTACCTCACCTGGTTGGGAACTACCTAGACCACTCCTCTCAGGAGCACCCCCAAATGCCTCTTCAGACTCTCTGGTACTCACCCAGAAGTCTGCCTCCATTGTAAGCTCCCTGGGGTCAGAGAACTCACACTCCACCTGGTGTTGGCATAGCTCTGGAAAATAAGGACTAGACATATGCTCTCCAGCAATTACATCACTCAGCCCCTCACATGAATTAACCAAAGTACCCTTCACCCAACCATCCAGTGACTCTGCTTTGAAAAAGCACCCCACATCACCCTCCTGAGACTGGTGAGACAGTACCTGACTGTCCCTGACACTCAACCCACACTCTTCTGGGATGTTTTCACACTCCATAACCAGGACTTCTACCTGGGGGGAACCCCTCTCCCTGTCACTCTCACCTAGAGTCAGTAGAGTGTCCCTCCCACCAGTAGGAATATGACTCCCCATGCCAGTTCCCCAATCCACCTCAGGGACCCTGTGCATCACTGGAGCTACCTCATACCCCTGAACCTCCTGGCGTGTGTTAACTCCCTCCTTCAAGTAGGGCACCACATCTCTGGGCATGTGCATTTCTTCAGCAGTACTGGATACAAGATTTTTGCTGCCACCATCTGAACTGGACTCAGCCCTCATGGCCTCCAGCTTCAGCTCTTCACAGCTCAGCTCTTGAGCTGCAATCCTTTCTTTTTCCAGGACTGAGGCTCTCTTCTCCTCAGCCCTCTCAAGCTCTGCATCTAGCTCTTCCAGACTCCGGATTAGAGCTAGGAGCCAATCATCTCTCTCTGTTCCCTCCTCAGGGCCACTGCCCTCCTCTTTGGAGTAGTCCTCCTCCTCAGAGTAGTTATCCTCCTCAGACTCATTTGGTGGTGTTGCCTGACAACGTTTCAATTCATACTGAAACAGGGCTGACTCAAGATCCTCCCTTCTGGATTTCCTGTTCACAGCCAGTCCCCTTTCCATGCAGAATGCTTTAAGCTGCCACTTTTTATACATAAATAGGTGCCAGAAATTGACTTCCATTCTGCCAAGGCTTCACAACCAAAAAAACAAAGTCCAAAAATATTAGCAATACTTCCAGGAGGACATCAGAGAACAAAAAGCAGAATCACAAGACAAGTAGTATGTGGTCACGTAGTGGTCTGAACTCAAAACAGTAGTGTACACTTAATCACTGTATGTCAAGTACAAATACAAGTCCAAATCCCGACCGCTGGTCACCAATGTTAGAAATGGGGTCTTTGGTTGACAGTCTGGTTACCCCCTGTTCAAGCAAGGACCCTCACTCTAGTTAGGATAAAAGAGAATCACCCTCAGCTAACCCCTGCTTACCCCCTTGGTAGCTTGGCAGAGCAGTAGGCTTAACCTCAGAGTGCTAGGTGTAAAGTATTTGTACCAACACACACAGTAACTTAATGAAAACACTACAAAATGACACAACACCAGTTTAGAAAAATAGGAAATATTTATCTAGACAAAACAAGACCAAAACGACAAAAATCCAACATACACAAGTCAAGTAATGATTTTTTAAAGGTTTAAAATAAAAAGAGTCTTTAGGTAGTTGTAACACCACACTAGCGCTGCTAGCGTGAAAATGTACCTGGTTTGCGTCAAAAATAACCCCGCACGGGCGGTGTGCGTCGAAAGTAACCCTGCACGGCTGTGTGCGTCGAAAACAACTCGGCACGGCGGTGCGTGTTGAAAAAGCCAGCCACACGACGGTCCGAAAGTCCCGCGGCGCAGGGTGCGATCTCTCAGCCTCCGTCAGCGATGCTGCGCGTCGTTTCTCCTGCTCCGGGCGTCGGTTTTTCGGTCGCGTTTCCTGCGGCGTCGTTTCTCAGCTGCGGAACCGGCGTCGCGTCGTTTTCTCAGCCGCGATCGGGTTCGCGTCGATCTTTTCTCCGCACGGCACTCGGTGCGTGTATTTTTGTCCTTAGGCTGCCAGCCTCTCCTTTCAGGGTCCCAGGAACTGGAAGGGCACCACAGAGCAGAGTAGGGGTCTCTCCAGAGACTCCAGGTGCTGGCAGGAAGAAGTCTTTGCTATCCCTGAGACTTCAACAACAGGAGGCAAGCTCTACATCAAGCCCTTGGAGATTTCTTCTTCAAGATGGAAGGCACACAAAGTCCAGTCTTTGCCCTCTTACTCTGGCAGAAGCAGCACTGCAGGAAAGCTCCACAAAGCACAGTCACAGGCAGGGCAGCACTTGTTCCTCAGCTATCAGCTCTTCTCCAGGCAGAGGTTCCTCTTGGTTCCAGAAGTGTTTCTAAAGTTTGTAAGTTTGGGTGCCCCTCTTATACCCATTTTAGTCTTTGAAGTCACCTTCCTTCAAAGGGGACTCACACCTTCTTGTGAAATCCTGCCTTGCCCAGGCAAGGCCTCAGACACACACCAGGGGGCTGGAGACAGCATTGTCAGAGGCAGGCACAGTCCTTTCAGATGAGAGTGACCACTCCACCCCTCCCTCCTAGCAGAGATGGCTAATCAGGAAATGCAGATCACACCCCCGCTCCCTTTGTGTCACTGTCTGGTGTGAGGTGAAAAACAACCCAACTGTCAAACTGACCCAGACAGGGAATCCACAAACCAGGCAGAGTCACAGAATGGTTTAAGCAAGAAAATGCTCACTTTCTAAAAGTGGCATTTCCAAACGCACAATCTTAAAATCAACTTTACTAAAAGATGTATTTTTAAATTGTGAGTTCAGGGATCCCAAACTCCACATGTCCATCTACTCTCTAGGGGAATCTACACTTTAATCATATTTAAAGGTAGCCCCCATATTATCCTATGAGAGAGAGACAGACCTTGCAACAGTGAAAACGAAATTGGCAGTATTTCACTGTCAGGACATATAAACCACATTACTATATGTCCTACCTTATCCATACACTGCACCCTGCCCTTGGGGCTACCTAGGGCCTACCTTAGGGGTGCCTTACATGTAAGGAAAGGGAAGGTTTAGGCCTGGCAAGTGGGTACACTTGCCAAGTCGAATTTACAGTGTAAAAATACACATACAGACACTGCAGGGGCAGGTCTGAGACATGATTACAGAGCTACTTATGTGGGTGGCACAACCAGTGCTGCAGGCCCACTAGTAGCATTTGATTTACAGGCCCTGGCACCTCTAGTGCACATTACTAGGGACTTACTAGTAATTCAAATATGCCAATCATGGATGAACCACTTACATACAATTTAAACAGGAGAGCATATGCACTTTAGCACTGGTTAGCAGTGGTAAAGTGCTCAGAGTTGAAAAGCCAACAGCAACATGTCAGAAAAAAATAGGAGGCAGGAGGCGAAAAAGACTGGGGATGACCCTGCATAAGCAAAAGTCCAACACAAATCCTATTGTTGCTACATCTGGCCCCAGATTTGAGAGGACAGTGGTAGGAGTCCAGCGGGAGATGGCCAAGCAGGTGCGGGTGGGGATGGAGACTGTTGAAGCCAGATTAGAGGGAATACCCATGTTCCTTGTGATAGCCAATCAACATACAGCAGCCAAACGAGGCACACACTCCCCACTGCGTGGAGTCCAGCAGTGTCTGAGAGACATAGCTGCTGCCATGAGGGAGAGGCCACAACAACTGTCCTCCCAAACTGGCAGCAGCGTGATTGAGAGCAAGACTGACTCCATGCAACGGGAACTGGCCTTCCTCAGGGCAGACATGGCTGCCTACCACAGGATGTTGCTGCTATCCTGAAAAAATCAGCAGCTCCTCCTTGCTGCAGTCATGTCATATGTTGTTCCACAAATGGCAGCTTCATGATGGTCATGCGTTGATCTCACAGAAGGCTTCATTAAGAGGACTGTGAACGTAGAATTCACGCTAAGGGCCCATATGTCAATTTCTTAATGTTTGTGGGTATTTTTTATGCATTTGCGTAATATTTATTTATTCATTTCCTGATTGCTTGGTTTTTTGCAATGTGCTTAGATGCACCCTGATTCACCATACATATGACATGGGCTGTGCTGCAATGTGGCATATGGGGTATGGCCACATGTGGTAGTCCATGCAGCTATGTGGTAAGGGTGTGATTGGTCAGTTCCACCAATGTGTGCATTACGCAGTCAACGGCATGCAATTTTTTGCACGTCATGCATATATATATATATATATATATATATATATATATATATATATATATATATATATATATATATATATATATTTATATATATATATATATGTGTGTGACAACAGTGTGTCCACATATGCTTGGCATTCAGCACAATGCAATGGTTCTGAATTGTGATTGTATCTTGTGTTTTGGTATGTGATGTGTGATGTTGTCATACAGAACATACTATTTGAAGCTGCATACACAGGTCAGGCATTGTTGATGATGGGCGAACTATTGCTACCTAGGAAATATGATCAGACATCTGTCTCCGTATTTAGATTTGGAACCTGTGTGAAGCCAGCATATTTGCCTGACATGTGGCAATCTTTGGTACATAGTATGTATGACACACATTTTTGATTTGACTTGTTGTATTTACAAATGGTTGTTGGTTTTGTGTGGTGGACCAGCAGCACTTACTGCATATGTTCTCATCCATACTAATGTGCATTCCATAGATGTATTTGTGCAATGTGTGAGGTCATGTGTACCCTTTGTCAAGGTTGTGCCCTATGGAAGTGGCAGGACAGATCACCATGGATAGACTGAGCAGGCTCAAGTTCTTCAATTGGTTTATATCCCTGGGCAAATCATGATGACCATAGTTACCAATGATGCTCCCCCCTTGTCACACATGTTCCATGCTTCCATTGCAACTCTCACATTGAGTTGTGACAGTTTTCAGTTCCAACATGACTTCATTTCTACTTTTTGACATCCCCTACCTCATGTTTGGGTCCCTTGCATTCATCCTATTCGGACATGATGTAGTTGGGTATGATGAGCTATTAATTAACAAGTTGGCAATGTGGATGTACAAAATATGTTGTGGTCCATGGATTGTGTACTTTAGTTCTCACATACCAGTGGTAAGGCTTTAAGTGATGTGTTTGATGGTGGCAGTACAATCTTACACATCACATATGATGTTGCGACAGACCTTGTCAGATTCGTAATTTACATACGCTCCCTGAGGTTAGACTCACATTCCTATGGTATATGTAGTGGAGATTAAATAGACCAGAGCAGGATTGTATCTGTGAAGTGTTTGTTTACAAAATTAACAAGGTGAATTTAGTGGTTAAGAGTAACAGTTGTCAATTATGTGCTGTCATACCCCAGCAGCTGTGTTGTGCTGTTCCCCCTCCACATTGTCAGCACCATCCTCCTCCTCCTCTGGCAGGTCAGCAACCTGGTTCATTCGCACACATATGTTGTGCAGGATGGAACATGTCAGGATAATTTTACCCACAATGTGTGGGGCATAAAGGAGGTTGCCTCCTGTCATGTCCAGGCACCTGAATCTGGATTTCAGTATGCCAAATGTCCTTTCCACCACATTGCATGTCTGACAGTGTCCCTCATTGTAGGCACACTCTGCTGCTGTGTTTGGGTTTGCAAATGAGGTCATCAGCCACGGCTGTATGCCATAACCTGGATCCGCTACAAAAGATAAAAGATGCAAGCTGTTGTTAAGGCTTGCAACAGGTTTGTTATGCAGCATGGCAGTTGTTAGTTGGAGTTGGTTGTGACTCATACATGTATGTGGTATGGTGAGAGTTCCTGGCCTTGTGCTAAGTTTAACTAGCACTGTGTTGCTGGACATGACAATCTTGGGTACTGGCTCAAGGACCTGGGACATATAATTTGGATTCCTAACTGATGCTCAGTGTGTATGCACTATGTGTTATGAAGTGCAGCTTTGTAGCAGTGTGCTATCAATAGAGGGGACATGACATCCTCGCAACACAATGGGGTCAGATGTGGTGACAACTTGATAGCCCTACAGAGCCTGGATATCCCAGCCATTTTGACATGTGTCATTACAGATGAAGTGCAACACTTAGGCCCATTTTAATGAGTAAATGACAGTGCCCAACACAGCTCCAACATTGGCAGCGCTGTGCTGCATCATTTTCACCATGTAGGAATGCACCATGTGCACTATGTTACTAGGCAACCCTTTGTTGTCCTCTACGCAGGTGTCTAATATTCAGCCATGAACCAACACTGCCAACCTTGCACCAGGGTGCTTGGCTAGCTGCCCTGTGAAGGCAGTAGCCAACCTGTGGGCACTTGTAGTGGTTTATGGACATATTCTGTTAAGAGAGGGTACATATCTTCACCTGTCCTTCACATGGTGTACCTGTCAAGTTGTGGATGTGTTATATATATATGTGGGTGTATGTGTTTGTACTGTGTACTGTTTATGCTGTACTGTAGCATGCTGCATATGTGTTGTTACCTGCACATCTGTGTTACCCTGGCCATGTGTTTTTGGAGTGGTGTATGTCTTGTGTGTCCTACAGGGTTGGTGTGTTGTGTGTATATCGCTAGGTTTGTTGACTTACCCACAAGTTGACCATTACCAAATTGACCATCCTGGAAGTGTTCCTTGATCCTGCTGTGCCTGAATATGTAAGTGTCATGGACGCTACCAGGATACATGGCCAAAATGTTTGTAACTAGTCCATGGTGGTCCACTATGGCCTGTACATTTACGGAATGCGTATGTTTGCGATTCCTGAATAAATGTTCTGTTGCTGCAGATGAGACAAGTCGGACACGGGTGCAGTCAAATGCACCGAGCACATGCAGGAAGCCAGCAAATTGGTAAAACCCCTGTAATATCTCCTTCTGCATTTGCTAGGTGATGGGGAAGCTCATGTGATGGGGTGTCTAGAGATGATTGTGTCTAATACCTTCAACAGGAAGACCGAGAAAGATGGCTGTGACGCACCAGTAACCAGTGGACCTGTTGTCTGAAATGAGCCACTTGCCAGCATATGCAGGACAGCTTTGTGACATGTGGTATATTATGTTGTGTCTGCAGGCTGGCTATGATCTGTGGCTCAATGTGGTGCAGCAGGCGTAGTATGGCTTGCCGGTTAAGTTTGTATGTCCTAATGATGTCTTTCTGCATTACGTTTGTGGGCACCGTTGTGGTGGTTGCTGCAATGGTGGTGGTGGTTGCTGTTATTGCTGCTGTCCTCTACGTCATCTCCCAGGCTGGAGCAGTAACAGTTCCATCTTGTCCTATGGGTTGGCAATGTCGCTTCTGTGTGTTTTCCCAAGTAGTGGTGTGTGGGCCTCATTTTAATGCCTGGTCTGACCAAGGCATTAAAATTTGACGTAAATCGGGGTGAACAGCATTTTTTGGGTCCGCCTCCCACCCATGCGTCATTTTTGCACGGGTGGATTAATATGGCTCCAGGGGCTTTGAATCATTTTTTGGATGGGAATGCTTCCCTTGCATCTTATTGATGCAAGGTGGTTTCACACATCCAAAAAAGTGACGTTAACTCCAATATTTTGATGTTAGCCGGGTCTAGCATCAAAATATAAATATGGAGTTAGGTTTGCGCTAAATTAGTGTAAAAAAATGACGCTAACTCTGTGCAAAGCAGTATAAATATGGGCCTCTGTCCATAATCTGGACTGGTACAAAGATGCCTAAGATTATTAGCAAGGAGATTTTCTATATTTGATCCTTAAGATTGAAACAAAATGTTGTCCTTCAAGACCACTATATGCAATCATCTTTGTCTCAACTGGGGCTTCATCCAGGAGTGGCTCCTCCATGTGGGTAGAGGAGCGTCATCCCCCCACCAGCAGCAGAAGCTGCAATGTTTCTCTATGAAGGCATAATAAACTAGGTTTATTACTCCTTTGTGGTGAAAGGGGTGGGGCATAGGCGATGACAGCATCGGAGGGGAGTGCACAGAGCAGAGCACTCCCATCAGAGCGGAAGTGTGTTTGGCCAGCCGTCTCGGGCCAGCCAAACACACATGTGCTGTAGGCACTCTCCAGCCCGGTAACACAGTTGCCGGGCTGGAGAGAGCCTGCAGAGGCTCCCAGTGTGCCTGGGAGCGCCCTGACTGGGAGCTCCCAGCCAATCCTGGCTCTGCTTTGAGCAGTGTCAGGATTGGCACAGGGCAGGCTGGGAGCTTGGGCCTGTAGCACCAGTGACGAGGACAGAGGAGTAGCGGCGGCAACGGAGGAGGTAAGTTTTTTTATCTATTATTTTTTATTTTGTATTATTAATTGTCCCACTCCCCTGCGCTGCACCCACCTGCCAGTTCAAATAGGAGTGATCCACGACTGCCTACATATGTACTAACAACTTTCCAGCAACTCAGTTTGCTACACAAAATACTTGTGGCTGAGATGTTTTCACCTCTTAATAATTTTACCTATCCAAGATGCCCTGCTTCCTTGCAGAAATGGTCTAATGCAATGGTATTATATTGTGGGTATTTGAACATAGCTTTGTTAGGAGGCACCTTTACCCATTTGGTGCCACACCTGATGAAAGAAATAGCTTTTACCTTTACTCAGTTATACACCTGGAAAGGATCAGATGATAGTCATTCCCTGAGCAATATGAATGTGGGCTTTAACTGACCTGTAGTGGGAAAATTTTAAAGTACATCTGAAACAATAGATTATAAACTAATACAACAGGGTAATATTTTGAGCACAGACCCAAAATTACAAGGGTTCACTCGGGTTGAAGTCTTCACTAATTTGAAGGAAACATGCTCAAACTTATGGATTTGTATTTCATTCAAGCTTAACCTGGTGCCATTCCCTCTGACGTCTATTGTATGCTGGTCACTACATTTGCTTTTTAGGAAATAGACATCAAAAACAGTTTGTCAGCATTCTTTGTTAAAGGTTATAGGATGATTGACAGTTTTAAAAAGACTTCCAAAAGATTGCCTCTATGTGTTTGAGTGTGCATGTGTGCTATATGTTAACTGCATGTATAAATGATTTTTGTCAGTATGAATATCACAATTCTGCTGATTGCATTTTTCTGACCATTAAAAAGTAGTCATATCTCTACATTTGATACAATATTGTTATGATAGAAGCCAGACCATGGAATACGTAAAATAGGCATCACTCATGGAGTACTCAAAACATTTTTTAAATATTGGGGCATTCTGCAACACACATAGAAAAGGGAAAACACCTCTTGGAGGTGTCCCTTCCTGCACAAAAACAATCCTGCATGCAATGCAGATGCCCTTGCACCATGGTACTACTGTGCCTGTATTCGCGATAGGCAGCCAATTGTGCTCCAGTGCAGGGGCTGTGTTTCATAATTGCCCCCAGGTATCTCCAGCCCTCGTCCCATTCACTACTAATGCAGATAATTACCATCTCCCTGTCAGAAAAAAGAACACACGGAATGCTGGAAACCACTGCCCCACCGCCTCCTACTGGTAATACTTAATACATACTTACCCAGCATTTGTTCTGCTTTTTTTTCTGTCTGTGATAGAAATGGAATGAGGAGTGAATGGGGCGGGTCCTCTGGGACTTCTGTGGGCCAGAGTGGTGTAGGTAGGTGTTTCCTGCCGTCCTTCAGCTGGGTAGTGAGGACGGCTGTTCTCTCTGTGTCTCCCAGCCAGCAGGACTGGCAGAGAGTTGCATGTTGGTGAGGATCTGGGTGCCCGATGGACTGGCCTGATGTTCTGCCAGCAGAAGCACTTACGGGGAAGCAGTGCATTTGTTGCATCTTCTGGGCTGCAGGGAGCCTGGGAGTTATGAGCCCCTGGATTCTGTATAAGCTGCCGGTGAGTGGTGGGTGGCCCCTGCTTCCTGGGCTGCCTGACTTCCTGTGGGGACATACTGATGTTATGCACTGGCGCAAGGTGGGCTGTGCTTGCGCTGGTGCTGCAGTTGTGGCATTCCTTGGCTTGCAGGTGGTTGGGACTCCTACTTAAGGGGACTCAAGGAGTAAGTACTACATAGTTGTTTCCTGGTCCCATTGTTTGTATTAATTGCTGTTTTTAAAGATGTGTGCCCTTATTTATGGCTGTGTGTGGGGTGCTCCTATTGCTGGGCAATGGCGAAGAACACTCATAAGAGGAACCATTTGGATGGGTCTTTCTTTTCTTCCCTCTCTTACTCAGGCTCCTCTGCCCCCAATCTGGGCTAAGCGACACAGTGAGAGTGAGGATGCTCATCTAAAGAAGCTCATAATTGTTGGAAATTGGGGATTCCTGCTGCCCTAAGAGTGTTATTCTTACAGCTGCTTTGCAGTCTTCAGGGTCTAATGAAGAGGGACCTGGTCCTGATGAACAGAAGAGGAAATATGTCACCAGGGAGATGTTGCCTGATCTCATTCTACATGTTAAGGCTAACATGGGGTCCCAGAGGAGGAGGTGCCGGAGATGTCCTCCAGATCCCTGCTGCATCAGTTTCAGTGCTCACTCCTATGGATGTGCCCACCCACCCTCACATTCATGAGGTTCTCAAGTGTGAGTGGAGGGATCCATGTAAAATTTTGCTTCCATGCTTTATGGCCAAGTTATAACCCTTTGAATGATATTCAGCAGGCCCTGCAGAACTTTATTTGTTTGCAGCTAGTATGGTTGGTCGGACATCTTTGGAGGAGGATGCTGTTACTAAAGACGCTGTTGATAAGAGGGTTGCCATGTCCCTCAGGAAGGTGTGTTTGAGCGCCCATCTGGCCATAAGAAAGGTATCTGTGACACATATGTGGCCCAGTTGCTTATTTCAGACACTAGGTCACTATATAGGTCCTTGGATGACTTTTCAGACTACTCTGGGTTTTATTTAGATATGACCTTTGACGTGGTAGAAGCATCAGCTCTCTAAATTGGGGCTTGTGTGGTGGCTCAGTGGAATTTGGTGCATAAGAACTGGTGAGCTGATATGGCCCAAAAGCCCTCTGCCCTCAGGCTGCCATTCCATGGGAATGTGTTGTTTGGGGCTGAAGTGAAGGATAAGCTTCATAAGCTTTTCAAAGAGAAGCATCTCTGAAGTCAGCCTCTGGATAAAGGCAGTCTTCAAAGTATAAATCCCCTTTTCACCAGACGTCAAGGAGACAATTTGTCTGCTCCCAGGGAAGGTTTCCTGAAGGGAGGGGTTGTGATAGGGAACCCAAGTCACCCCCTCCTAAGCCTCGTTCATTGTTACATTGTGGAGCAGGACATTGTTGTAGAGGGTCAGCTGCAGCATTTACTTCAGGCCTGGGAGGAGTGCACTTCAGATGCCTGAGGTGTAGGATGTTTTAAGGCATGGCTACAGGACTGAGTTTGGGGAAGTACCTTCTGCTTCAGGGGTTCTCCTGACTCCCTTGCTTTTCAATTCAGTGAAGTGAATGGCTTTGTCTCATGGGATTTGCTCTCTGCTGCAGAACAAATTCATTCTGGAGGTCCTTCTATTGGAGAGAGGCAGTGGATTCTTCTCCATTAGTTTCAAGTTGGTGAAATCTACTGAAGGCTTCCGGCTGGTTTTGGACTTGATGGCATTGAACAAGTTTGTGACGTATGTGCCTTCAAGATGGAAACATTGCAGAGGTTGATTCCTTTGGTGGTCCAGGGTGATTTGTGTGCACTTTGGATCTGCAAGACACTTATTACCATGTCCCAGTCCATCCACACTCCCAGCATTTCCTGAGGTTCTGTGTCCAGGAAACTCATAATCAGTTTTGGGTTCGGCTGTCTGGTCTTTGCTCAGCTCGGAGGGTTTTTACCAAGGTGGTGCTTTTCTCTATCTCTCAGGCATCCACATGTATCCATCGGAGGAGCAGATTATTCAAGACCTACAGGTGGTGTGTACATCTCTCAGTGCTCATGAGTTTCTGCTGAACTTGGGGAAGCGTCAGTTGGTGCCCTATCAAAATCTGATTTTTATTGGGACACAGTTTTGCACCAATCTCAACGGAGTATTCCTTCCCACTCCCAGGGCTATGGTCCTGCAGTCCTTGGCACTGGGGGTGGTGGGCATGGCTTCCCTTCCGCTCTGTAGGTGGCATTGCTTGTTGGGCTACATGGCGGCTGCGGTTTTTAGGTCCCTTGAGTGCGGTTTCACCTCTGGCGTTTGTGGATTCATCTTCTATCCTTTTAGGATCCACACTCTTGGAACTTAGATCTGATGGTCCAGGTGTCTCTGTCGGTCCTTCCAGAGTTGGGGTGGTGGACAGTGCAGGACAATCTATCCAAGAGGGTTCCCTTAAAACTGGATCCTCCGCTCTTTCTGGCTACGGATGCCAGTGCTTTTGGTTGGGGAGCTTCCCCGAAGGATAGGTCTCTGCAGGCTTGGTGGTCTCTTCAGGAGGGAAGAGGTTCTTCCTATTGGAAGGGAACTGATGGCATTCTTCAGGGCTGTCATGGGATTTCGTCATCTTCTGGTGGGGCATAATTTGGTGGTGCATTCCGACAACCAGGGGACCGCAGCGTATCTCAACAATCAGAGGAGGACCCACTTCAAGCTTCTCAATGCAGTGGCTCTGATGAGGGAGAGGCATCTTCAGTCTTTGGTGGCGGTTCACGTGAGGAGGTGGACAATAGGGTGGTGGATGCCGTCGGTTGATTCTTTCCTCCCTTTCTGGAGAGTCCTCTCACCCTGGAGGTCTAGCTTCAGGTGTGTAAGAGGTTTGGTGGGCCTTTCCTGGACCCATTTGATGACCGGCTCAATGCTCAGGATCCCAGTTTTAGTGCTCGCACCCAACAGTTCAGGGCAGAGGGGATGGGTGCTCTTACTGTGCCTTGGCTGGTCCGCCTGTTGTATGCCTTTCCTCCGATTTCTCTCATTTCCATGTTTCTGGCTCCGTTGATGGGGGGAGTCCAGGGTGGTGGTGATATCAGTACCATTTTGGCCACGTCACTTTTGGTTTCCCACTCTCAAGCTCATGGAAATTTTGGGCCCATGGTTGATTCCTTGCCCCCTTCTCCTCTGCAGTTAGTTCCTTTGCTGGATCTCCAGCAGCTTCGTCTTTTGGTCTGAAAGTTGAGAGATGGGGTTGCAGTGCAGGGGGGTTCCTCGTCACTTAGCAGTGCATATTCAGTAGTCCCATAAGCCTTCCACGTTGAAATCTCATGTGAAGCACTGAGGTCGTTTCCAGCATTGGTGTGGGCTTCCTCAGTTGTCTCCTTTAGAGTGTTTCATGATGGATGTGCTGCAGTTCTTGTTGGACAGTTTTGGTAAGCATAAGACAGTGTCTACCTTGCGAGCTCAGTGGGCCGATATTAAGGTATTCTGCTCTCCTTTGGGGGAACCTGGCTTATGTGGATGATCTGGTGGTAAGGTTGATGCATAGCTTCTCTCTTTCCTGTCCCTTGATGAAACATCTTTTTCCATTCTGGGATTTGCCTCTGGTATTGAAAGCTCTGATGTTGGCTCCTGTTGAGTTTTTTGAGCCATTGTAGTTGGCAGACATTCAATTCGTCACATTCAAGGTGGTTTTCTTAGTAGCTATTACTTCCGCCAGGTGGAATGCTGAGCTGGGGGCTCTGATGGTGAGGGAACCAATTTTGTCCTTTTCTGAGGATGGGGTGGTGCTGCAGTCAGATTCCTCTTTTGTGCCTACAGTGGTTTCCCAGTTACATCACTCTGAGGAGGTTATCTTACCTGCATTGGTTGCCAAATCTGGGAGGGAGGAGAACTTGGTCTTTGTTGGATGTGAAGAGGTCATTGCAAGTCTATTTGGGTCAAACCAGTTTTTTTTCGAAAGTCCAACTCCTTGTTTGTGTCTTTTGGGGTCTCCTCTAAGGGAGATAATGCTTCCTCTTTCTCCATCAATAGATGAATTAAGCAGCTGATGGAGCTGGCTTATTCTTTGCCTGGGGCTCCTCTGCCAGTGGGGGGTGCACAGGCACTCGACAAATGGGGTGTCAGCTTTCTGGACTGGCTTGAGGAGGGTGTCCAATTCTGAGATTTGTTGGGCAGCTACCTGGGCGTCCTCCAATACCTTTGTCAAGCATTATCGTCTCCAGAGTGTGTTAGGGTAAGATAAGAATTTTGGGCTGGGAGCGTTGCAGCCTGTGAGCGCCTGATTGGTTTTGTTATGCCTTGATTTGTGTTAATAAATTACTTGTGGCTGCTGCTGTATGGTGTAGTATGCTTTGGTGATGTAATTTGTTTTCTATATGAAGGCTGGGTTTCTGCCTTGGGTATTTTCCATTAGTAGTTAATGGGACAAGGACTGGGGGGACCTGGGGTAAGGTCCTATTACTTACCAGTGATCTTCATTAGGCCTGTTCCTGTAGTCCTTGTCCCATTCGTTACGCTACACCCTCCCTCCTGAACAACCCCCTTCATTTCAAGGGCTTGGCAGTTCAGAACGAGTGCTGGGCAAGTATGTATTAAGTACGCCCAGTGGGAGGGAGTGGGACAGGGGTTTCCAGCATTCCTTGTGTCCTTCTTTCTGTTGTGAAGATAACAATTATATTAATTAATAATGAATGGGATGAGGACTACAGGACAGGAGTAATGAAAGTTACTAGAAAGTAATAGGACACTACATTCCTGCTCTTTCAGATTGGCATAGAAGACTTGCTGCGCTGCCCCACACCAATTCCCCATTAATATGGGCCAGCATCTATAGTAGTCAAAGAAATCTGATATTAATAGTTGCTAGAGGTACGTAACTCAATGAAGAAAAGTGTGTGACCGCTGTTGTGTATAGCTGCTCTTCAGTAATACAAAACTTTTGTTTTACCATCTCTAAAATGAGAAGTGATTTTATGGTAGCTTTAGAAAAGATGGAAAATAATTGCAGTTGGCTCGACTCTTAATTGAGAACAGGTGCCATCATCCATGAAAATGTCGAAATCGACAGGAATATAAAAGAAACATTAAATAAACGTTTATGTCCTGAAACAGGTGATCATTCAGTTTAGCTTTCCACACAGAGCAAGAGGAATCTTGATGCGACACACAAGTGCTAAACATGATTGCAAAGTGCTAGCAATGCATTATATTTTTTTTACAATTAACTCCTTAGATAAATGTTCCTTCAATTGACAACAACATTTTCTCGAGGTACTATTATTTATAATAATATAAATCAACGTCAATTTGCTGACTTTTTAGATCTAGTAAACATTACTTTAAAATCGAGGAAACCATACAGGTCAGATCTAGTAGAAGGTTTAGGCACAAATCCACAAACAAAATGCGAAAGTTGAAAACACTAACCACTCCCCTATTCCCTTGGAGATTCAACTCCCAACAGTTCCAAACCTAACCTAAACCTCCCAAAAATGTTTAGCGAAATTATTAAACCAAATGCCACATGACTCACCAACTCTGTCGACCACCGCAGTCAGAAGCCAACTAGCCACAAGCAGGAACTACAATTAAGACATAAAGATATCACGGACATTTGGCTCCTCTCAAGCTGAAAAGGAGACACCACGCCAATCCTCTATTTCTTTGATGAATTAGGTCCCAGACAAAAATACATGATGATACCCAAAAGAATAAATATGTCATTGAGGATCCTCTCAGCACTGAAATCAGCAAGGTAAAAGCATAAACGATAAATAATAATGTGAAAACACTATTCTTTTTATCACTTCATAAAACAAATAACGTTTTCCTAGTAGACAAAACCAGAACCAAAACACTAATCAAATTTCACTCTCAGCAATCAAGTGAGAATTTACCTACTGCTTCGCTGTTAACGTTGTGAATCAGCTGAGCCACTGGAGTTATACGATTTTGCAGCTGCAGTTTTTCCACATAATTGTGGATTTTGCTGCAGTTGCCACAATTTCCATAAACGTTTGCACAAATTTAAACAAAAATAGTTTGTAGCTCGAACGGATCAAATGATATCAAAATAGCAGTGGCACATATTGCAGCAAAGTGGAAGGATTTTTGCTAGGATAACTGGTCACCTTTCTGTTACTTATTGCTATTTTAGGATGTTAAAATAGTACTAATGGGGCAAAATCTTTTCCCAGAATGTTAGCAGGTTTGACAATTTCAAAATAATAAAGTAATAGTATCACAAAATTGTGCGCATTATGCAGCATACTTTGCGTTTTCTTGCCCTATAAGTTGTTCCACTTTGCTGCATAATTATCCTCCCCGACACAAAATTCCAGTGGCCCTGCGTATTAGTTAAGAACAAAGGCTGTTCTTGAAGCACTGTAAATTAGAGAGATCAGCAGCAATAAGATGTATTGTGCAACCTGAGTATTTTGGAGACTGAGGTACAAAGAACAGTATTACAAATGTTGGAGCAGGGATTCTTGCATCTCATATGTCGGGTATAATCATCATGCAAACCCCGCCATTGGTTGTATGGACTTTTATTAGTCGACTAGGACAGTGGATAAGGAGCTATCATTTGCATTCATTTCAATTGACAGTGTATCCCAATCGAGACTTCACAGGGAACAACAAAGAGAACTGAAATGGTTTTAAAGGGATTTATTAACAAAAATAAATGAGCCTGAATCAAATCAATGGTCATTAAATATTCAAATTTATTTCAGACATCAATACTACAGATTCAGATAATCAAAAAATTGATATTTCAAAATAAGATAAAATGGAACACTAATAAGAATTAGGAATAGGATGCACAGTATACAATGAGTATGATCCATAACAGATAATTCCTATTCTAAATTGGGAAGAGTTCAATTGAGAAAGGCATCTCGGCCCATAATTATACTTTTTGACACAAAACTGCACAAATGCAGTTTTGCATCAAAAAGTTTAGCGCTGACCAGCGCCATTTCTCAATGGCACCCTGGCGTCATAGTTATACTATTACGCTGGGTGGCGCTAAGAATAGGTTAGAGTAATTTTTCCTGACGCTAACCATTGCGCCTTGTCGTAAGACAAAATGACATTAACGCAGGAAAAATGACTCTAATCGAGTTTACGACATCTAAACACGTCCCAAAAGGAAAATACACCATTTTTGCTCGCAATAGCATCAAAAAGTGATACTAATGAAGCAAACAGTGCAAAGAGAGGCAAGATGGACCCACAAAGTCAGGAGAGACCCCAGGGAGAACCCAGACAACCAGGAACCAGCCAGGAGGACATTGACAAGACCCAGGGAAGAGTCAAGAAAAAGTGCAAGTGTTGTTTCAGTGAAGATGAGCATGAAATACTGGTGAGAGGTGGGGGAGCACCAACATCAACTCTTTATCACTTCTAAATTGCCAACTGGAAGGAGTGAGGCAATTTGGCATCAGATACTGGACAATATTAACAATGTGGTAGAGGTCAGGAGAACTGTCACTGAGTGCAAGAAATGCTGGCATGAATGCAAATGGAGGATAAAGGAGAAAATGGCAAGGAACAGGAAGGCAGCACTGCAGACCGGAGGTGGGAGTCCAGCACCACAAGAGGACCTAGATGAGATGGAGGAAATGGTTGCAGCTGTCATCCCAGAAGAAATCATCACTGGTATTGCAGGACAGGACAGCGCAGACTACCAGGAAAAATCACATATGCAGGGCAAGTTGCATTGGGGACAAATATGCCAAAATGTCAAGTGCAAGAAGAGGGGGGCACACAGCTTCTACACAATGCATGTTAGCCCTGCAAATCAGGAAGTGGAAAGGGCAAAGAGGCAGGGGATGGGACCCCCTGCAGTGCCCATGCCAGGTGCATGGTCTGTGCAGGGGCATCCAGGAGCACAGCACAACACAACACCAACAACCTTTGCATGGGGGTACACCACCATGCCAAGGCTGGTGGAAATGCTGAAGTAAACCAGGAAGGTAGCGTTGAACGTAAAACTGGTCTGGTGTCACAGGACAGCTGGTATTACCAGTTTTTAAACTGCTGGGAACTGCCCAGTGTGAGGCCATTGGCCCAAGGGGCATTCCCCATTGAAAACAGTTGCCACTACCACCTGTGTAGTGGCGCTGGTCACTTAGAAAATGGCTGTTAGGTGCCCATAGAACAAACACACTCGAAATGAGGGTTCAGTATGACTACATGATCAATCCCCATCAATTCCTGTCCAAGTGCAACTCCTGTCAACTGGGCATGTCCAAAGACTCAATACCAATCAGGCACTGTCACATACATAATGATGTACACAGCAGTAATCTCATACCCATGCTGGCCATCCCTGGGTTTACCCCTGTGCCTGTGTCACATTAGCTGCAATGCCACCATGCAGCATCTCAGGTATCATAGTGCAAAGACAACTGCATTGAGGAGGAGGAGGACATATGTGTGTAGGAAGGTGAACACACCTGCACAGTCACAAGAGGAAATGGAACACTGCCAGGTCAATCAGTGCAATGCAATGTAGCACACATACACAAACATCAACATGAGGAACTGCCAATGGTAACAAGTGTATTGTCTCCTGGCAATGCCATGCATGGGGTGGTGCTACATGTGACATGCAGGTGGGGCATAGGGCTGAGAGACTGCAAACATTAAGTAGAGGAACAATGTATGGGAACTAAGATGACAATGTGCCACCAATATGAAGTCAGTGACGTCACATGTCAACTGCCACAACACAGACACACTAATTGTACAATATCTCATTGAAGAGGATGATGGTTCTCCTGTGGAACTGCCGGTCCTGGACTACCCTGATGACCTGGATGACCAGCTGACAACCATCAGCCAGGAAACCCTCCAAGATGTCCTGGGATCCCTCCAGACACCACCTCCAGTCACAAGGAGGAGCATTCATGTAGCAGCCATCCCAGAGGCCCCACCCACCACCCCAATAGTATGATCTGCCAGCTAAAACACAGCTGAGGACTCTGGGGATACAGGGACCACCTTTGAGAGGACAGTAGTGGGAGTCCAGCAGGAGCTGGCCAAGGAGGTGCAGGTGGGGATGCAAAGTATGGCAGCCAGCCTTGATGGTATGCGCATGTGCATCATAACAGCCACTGAACAGATAGCAGCCAAACAAGGCACACAATCCCCACTGCATGGAGTCCAGCAGTGTGTGAGGGACCTAACCACTTGTGTGAGGGAGTTGACACAAGACCTGCTTTCCGACTCTTGTTGCTGCATGCATGACAACAAGCAGGACTCCATGCACAGGGAACTGACTTCCCTCAGGGCAGACATGGCTGCCTACCACAGTGATGTTGCTGCCATACTCAATAATCAGCAGCTCCTCCTTGCTGCAGTGATGCCATATGTAGTTCCACAGATGGCAGCTGCCGGGAATTTGGTGTCCACTTCTCCAACCACTGAAGTGTGTGTGGCCCCTTTGACCCCACCACCACCACCTTCAAGGGCAGAGGAGACAACACACACATCAGAGGATGACGATGTGGAAAATATCCTCTTCACCCATAGGAGTACCCAGTGGCATCATCCCATGCCACATATGCAGTGATTTTCCTTTGTCCTGTGCTTGACATCATGCCAATGTTGCTACAGTTGGAGGCATGAACTCTTCACCAACACACCATTAACCTTTCCACTATGGACTGCAATTGTCAATCACTACTCCAATGGCAATTCATCTTCCCCTGCACTGAACAACACTTTACCCCAGTAGTCCAATGACATGTCCCTCAACCCTGGACTTGTGTTGTGTCACAGTAGAATGGTTTTCACTAATGGGGTCACAGACCTGGACAATGTAATTATTGCACTACAGCATTTTAAAATAAACAGCAACTACGCAACTACATTGTCTCTGTATAATGTGACACATCTACTTTGCTGTTGATTTGTGGTGCGTGTAACATGTCTATAGTCACAGAGTGTCAGTACAAGAGTGCAGAAATATTGTAGGCACATATCTACGCACAAGGTACCTACAAGATGAACATCAATGCTGGCCACATCCCCTACGAGCAAATTACTGTGTATGTGACATTTGTTTAACACATGTATGCCTCACCCACCACATACAGCAGGAATGGCTGTGTAAGAGTGATCGGGCAATAACGTCAGCTGGGAGTACCAGTGAAGCACATTGGTGTGAAAAAGTTATACTTAACCTCATCTGAAATTGGCATTGTGAGAAAGTAGCCTCTTTCTAGCATGGTTACCCTCACTTTTGGACTGTTTGTGAGTGTGTGTCAGTGTGTTTTTACTGTGTCACTAGGGTCCTGCTAGCCAGGACCCCAGTGCTCATAGATAAAAACCTATATGTCAGTGTGTTTTGCCTGCCTCAATGGGATCCTGCTAGCCAGGACCCCAGTGCTCATAGTTTGTGGTCTAATGTATGTGTTGTCAGTAGTGCTTGACTGTGTCACTGAGGCTCTGCTAATCAGAACCTCAGTGCTTATGCTCTCTCTGCTTTTAATTTGTCACTATAGGCTAATGACTCCATTTACCAATTTCAATTGGCACACTGGACCCCCCCCCTCTTATAAGTCCCTAGTATATGGTACCTAGTGACCCAGGGCATTGGGGTTCCAGGATTTCCATATGGGCTGCAGCATTTCCTTTGTCACCCATAGAGAACTCAGACAAACCCTTGCAAAGGCCTGCCATTGCAGCCTGTGTGAAATAACACACACATCATTTCACAGCCATTTTCACTGCACTTATGTAACTTATAAGACACTTATATGTCTAACCTTTACTTGCTGAAGGTTAGGTGCAAAGTTACAAAGTGTGAGGGCACCCTCGCACGAGCAAAGGTGCCCCCCACATAGTTCAGGGCCATTTCCCAGGACTTTGTGAGTGCGGGATGCCATTACACATGTGCACTACATATAGGTCAATACCTATATATAGCTTCACAATGGTAACTCCGAATATGGCCATGTAACATATCTAAGATCGTGGAATTGTCCCCCCATTCCAAATCTGGTACTGGGGAACCAATATCATGCATCCTGGTGGCTCCACTATGGACCCCCAGTACTGCAAAACCAGCTCTCTGAGGCTTGCACTGCAGCTACATCTGCTGCCACCTCACAGACAGGGTTCTGCCCTCCTGGGCTCTGAGAGCAGGGTGTTACACCTTCTCCCTTTGGAAATAGGTGTTACAGGCTGTGGAGGGGTAGCCTCCCCCAGCCTCTGGAAATGCTTTGAATGGCACTGATGGTGCCCTCCTTGCATACACCAGTCTACACCAGTTCAGGGACCCCTTGTCCCCTGCTCTGGTGCACATTTGGACCAAGGAAATGGGAGTGACAACTCCCCTGTCCATCACCACTCCAGGGGTGGTGCCCAGAGCTCCTCCAGTGTGTCCCAGACTTCAGCCATCTTGATTTACAAGGTGTGGGGGCAATCTGGAGGGCTCTGAGTGGCCAGTGCCAGTAGGGGACATCAGAGACCCATCCTGATAGGTCCTTACCTGATAAGGTAGCCAATCCCCCTCTCAGGGCTATCTAGGGTCTCTCCTTTGGGTTCTCTTCAGATTCTGCTTGCACGTTTCCTTCAGGAATCCTCTGCAGATACTACTTCATGCTCTGACCTCAGATCAACCACAGCTTGCTCCAGAAACCTCTGTAACAGCGACAAAGTATCCACAAGGGATACTTTTCCTTTGCAACTTCAGCTCCAAGTCAGCAGCTGCAACAGTTCCCATGGTGTGCAAGCTCTGAGGAATCCCTCTCTTCATCCTGCACCAGAAGGACCAAAGAAACCTCTTGTGGGGTGACGTAGTCACTCACCTGCTCAAGCAGGCACCTTCCAAGACGACAACCGGTACCCTTGGACTCCTCTCACAGTGACGAGCGTGCTCCTAAGGACACAGAGTGTGGACTCCAGTGACATAGACTGTCCTGTGGTCCTACTGACGTAATTTGGAGGAGGTTAGACCTTGCCTTGCCATAGAGCGACACTACCCCTATGTACTGCAACTTCTTCACCTCCTGAGGCCTCTGAGCATTATTTGCAAAATTCCTTCATGCACAGCCTGGCCCAGGTCCCCAGCTCTCCATCCTGTGATGCTCAACTCGCTGAGTTGTCCTCCGGTGGCGTGGGACCTTCCTTTGTTGTGCTGCACCAACTGCGTTTTGCTCCTCCTTTGTTCCCATGGCCTGGGACTCCTGTGAATTCTACACACACTACACTTGTCTGGGGGGAATTCGTGATTCGCATTCCACTTTCTTAGTATATGGTTTGTGTTGCCCCTAGACCTATTTTCTCCCATTGCATTCTATAGCATTTTCTATTGTTTGCATTGCTCCATGACTATTTACTTGTCTAATTTTGGTGTCTAGTACATATATTGTGTACAATACTTACCTCCAGAAGGAGTATTGTCTCTAGGAAATGTTTGGTACGGTTTCACCCAAATAAATACCTTTATTTTTGGTAACACTAAGTATTGTCTTTACTTGTGTATAATTACTGTGTAACTATAAGTGGTATTGCATGAGCTTTGCATGTCTCCTAGTTCAGCCTATTCTGCTCTGCTATAACTACCTCTATCAGCCTAAGCTGCTAGAACACTACTACTTCACTAATAAAGGATAACTGGACCTGGTATCAGTGTAAGAACCCAAGGTACCCACTGCAAACCAGGCCAGCCTCCTACAGGCACTGCTCAGTTTAGCATAGTTGACATGAACTTCAGGCTGCAGGCATATGTCCCACAGTACCGAACATTCCGACACAGGACCCAAACAATTACAGCTTAAAAATCACATCTACCTGTCCAATACATGCGACCCATAGTAACCTTGAGTGGTGGGTACATTGGATGGCGATCCATTGAGAAGTAGATGCCAATGTGACAGCTCAGCTGGAACTGTGAATGACATGTCAAGAGAGGGATCTGGATGCAGGACAGAATCCCCAGGCCAACAGACAATTGGCACTGTACACTTATGCGAAGACCCTGAGACCCAAGAATATGACAGATGCAGTAAGGGAGTACCCAACGTTTTATTACATATGTCGAAAACTGAAAAGAAAACTATGTTAAACACGTATCCTAACCTAATCTATCCTACCTATACATTACCCACAACTGACCCTAACTAACCTATGCTAAGATTACTTACCACATTTAACAAAACACTGTAAACATTGCCCCCCCCTTATATCACAAATCACATGAAAGACAACATATACTAACCTAAACATATACTATCTAATCCTTAACAAATAAATATTTGTTTGTATAGTTTATCATATTTTTATTTATTTTATTTTTAAAAAATACAAATGCCCCAACATGACCCCCACCCACCCACAAAATAACATGTAATAATATGAAAACCCACCCCCCAAACCTACTTATCCTAGCTAAACAACTAACCTATCACTAACCACCTAAAACCCACTGCAAAATATGATGAGGAATGAGGAGGGAGGGGACTGATCTAGAGGTGAAGGGCATCAGTTCAGAGGTTGGCCCTCTTGAGTGTCCTCTTGATGGCCTTCAGTCTCTTTGTGTTGCGGTCCAGCTCCTTCTTTAGGCTGTCCAGCTCCTTGACGACCTGTTTCATGTTCCTCTGTAGGTCCTTTATTGCCGACATGTCCATTGCAGCAGGCGTGGTGGGCTGTGGTGCCGATGTTGAGGGTGTTGCAGGTGGGGCAGAAGTGACGGTGGCGGCTGTGGCCCCCTGTGTAGCTGTGATGGCTGGTCCACTCTTTGTGGGCAATGCGGGTCCCCCTGGCTGAATGCCCACCATTCCCCAGTGGCTCGCTCCTTTCAATAGTGTTGTGCCACCTTGTGGTACCCAGACTCCACATCCAATATGTGGTGATAGCGCACTGCCCTCTTCTGGAATGCCCTTAGTTCTGCACTGTAGATGCTGGAAGCTGTTAAATTGAGACAAGCAACAGTCAGTGTCAGCTTCCTGTGATGTATGTACAGATGATACTCTAACACTCTGCCTCGATTTGCACATGTACTCTGAATCACATTCCAGATAAGACAATGTCCCTGATGGATGTAAGGGCAACGCTGCCTTCATGTCATTGACAGCAAATTGATGCACAACAAGAGCTGGAACCAACAAAACTAATCTGTGCATTGATTTAGTGCAATGTGTCACAAAGCAAAGGCAGCAACAACTTCACATGGGCCAGGCCCACTAATCTTCATCTTCTGAGTCAACTTTAAATCACACAGCACCAGTAACTAGTAGATGTGATTGGGACTATGGTATGCAGTTGCTAATCATAAGGGGTCAGTGTTGATAGGGACACATGCAAGCCTGATTGAGATGACTGTCATCTACACTGTGACCATCACATCTACCTACATATATGTTCTTCCCCTAACCGTGTGCCTCAGGGGGGAGGGGCATGCAATCCATCATCACAACTGTTGAGGTCAACCACAAAGGCATGTCCACTCACAGCTGGAGTTAGGGAGTGGACCACATGTGAGGAGGGCTGCCACCTAGGAAGCAGGTATCCATAGGTCATTCACATCTACATTCATGTGTCCAGGTGTGGACACCCATCAACACCTGATCTGCCAACACGATTCCCTAAACACCCACATTGATGCCAGCACATGTCTGGCCTTGACCTGTACGCCTATTACATACCACATAAGTGTCACGTAAATGGAGTACAACTTATGGGGCAACAAGCTGGGGGACAGTTACCCACCCAGTCCTACATATACATTACAATACAGGGATGCACCAATTTGTGTGGAAAACTGGTGCATCACTGTGTTGTGAGAATAACGGTATGACCCAGAGCTAATATACTGACACTGGCGCGCTTCCAAGTCACATGTGGGCCTACATGTGGCTACTAATCACCTTTGCACACACTGGTGCCTATTGCGCAGCACAAGACTCCCAAGATATGACTCTCTGCTTGTGAATGGGTAACCCTTGCATGGGACACAATGTCACCATCCAGCCTACTTTGATATCTGATCACGGGCCAGCTCATCATAGCTAGCATTGAGTGCAACACACAAGAGTCACTCACACAACAGCCGCAAACACTACACAGGACATACATTATCACACTTACTGGATACATCTGGGTCCTGAAATCTTGCCAATTCTCCAATAGTGTAGGGGGCAGGTCCACATGTAAGACATGGATGGCAATATATGCTCAGTGTCATATCACAGTCACTACGAGTGGACAACATATCACAGTGTGTAACATTTTAGATGAGTGAGCTAGTGATCCTGCTTGAAGACAGTACAACAGACATACCACTGCAAACTCACATTGACACTGACACTCTGGTGTTTGAGAGTCACACATCTGCACACATGCACTGGGCCTAAGACTCATGTGGTGCTATACCGTACAACAACCATAAGTGGCCAATCCATTTAAGATGTTACTCCATGGCATGATTTGTATTTGGGTGAAAAATCCATGGCACTTCCCTGGTGCACTGCAATACAAGTGACTCAGGTATTGTGGCATGTGCATCAAGGCACACTGAGTAACTGTTTGATGGACATGGGGCTCAATATTCAGTCTGCAATTATCATGCGTTCAGTGATCCATGACTGATGTGGCATAGTTGTATGTCGGTAACAAATGCCCCATTGCCGGTGTCCCCTAAGGCGGGTATGCCCCCTTTGCCAGCATAATGGAAGGGATCATTTGTGTGTAATGATGACAATGTAGCGCTAAACATGGATTTCCCACTTTGCTGTCAGGATCCAGTGAAATATGGTATGCTGCTGGTGTCTTGCCTTATCGTCATTGACAGAATGCATGGGCACAGGTGTTGCCATGGCCCCTAAAATGTGTGACTAACTGATAGTCGTACGTGACTCAACAAACCTCTGACCTGCATTGTTAACATGCACAGACATGTGGACTCCATCTCAGTACTGGGACACTAACACTTCGTTCTGGTTGCATTCAACCTGTCAACAATCATTGCATGCAGCACGCCAACACATCTGCTCCTGTCACTCAGGAGCATTCTACTGTACACATATGTCAATAGGACACTCACCAACAGGGCCACAGATCACCACACCCAGGTGGTCCAGGAGATCCTGCTCTCTGGCCACCAGGTCAGCCCAGCGATGCTTTAGGGTGGTATGGTACAGCATCTTCAGGTGTTGGAGCACCTTGCCCCACTGCAGTCGCCTCACCTTCATCTGATACCCATGTATCACCCTGCCACCCATCTCGAGCATCATAGGTAGGAAGTGGCACACCAGACACACGAAGCCCCCAAACTCCTCCTCCCCCATCAGTGTTACCCTCGCCCTTCCTGGCATGTCCCTCAACCACAATTTCAAACCGTAAATAGTGAAATAATTAAACAACAATTAAGGAAACTTACACCCCAAACTTAAGAACCTCAACTAACCCAACTAATCAAATACCCAGACAGACACCCCATAGTACAAATACAAAGTGAAATACAGTAAACTATACAAAATCACAGACACTGATACAAGTATCAATTAGATTTCACAACAAACACAACAAGAGAGACACCACAAGATACAATATTCACCTACAACACACCAGCAACACTGAGACAATCCGCACTGTCAACAAATGAACAGACTGCAAAGTGAAAGTGAAAGTACACCCACTGTATCATGCCTGTAAAGAGGATTTCCTATTACATCACTCCCTGTTCCCTTACGACACATTTGACATCATGCATGTATTTTTTGATGCATAAGATGTTTGCGTGACTATTTTGGATGCATTACCTACATGTGAGGCAATATACAACGCATTACCTGTAGACTTCGATTTCACAGGATATCAGCATGAGTGTAGTGCGAGGGTGAAATTCAAGCTAAAGGCCCATGTGTCGGTAGTTTGCGTTTGCAGGTATTTTCTACGCATTAGCGTCAACATTTTTTACTCTATCTGTGACTGCGTGATTATGTTCTATTTGCTATGGCTGCACCCTGTATTAACATGCAAATAGGATGGTATGGAGTGCAGTGTGTAATATTGTGTGTGGCCACCTGTGGTAGAGCAAGCATCTTTGTGAGTTGGGTGTATATGGTCTGTTACAACGATGTGTGTGTTTCTTAATGAACGGCATGCAATACTTTGTACATCATGTATATGTATGTATGTGTGCCAACTGTGTATCCACATTTGATGGCATTCAGTGATCTACAACAGTCATGGTATGTGTTTGTGAAATGTATTGACTTATGTGATGTGTGTAGCTGTTTGACTTAGAGGCCATTACATTTAAGACAACAAATACAACTCAGGCATTATTGATGATGGTTGATGAGTGCTATGTAGGATATGTTACCCCTCATAAGTCACTAATTGTTGGTTATGAGTTCATGGTGACTTGAGTGTGGACTACACAAGTGTCTGACATGTGTACATGTTTGGTACGTACTGTGTTTGACACACTGTGCCTAAACTCCACCCATAAAATGCTTTGTACACGTCAGTTTGACTCATTACAATTAGCTATGTTACTGGTGTTGCTGTGGTGGACCTGCTGCCCTAGCTGTATGTGTTCACATAATTTCAGATGTGCATTCCACAGAAGTGTCCAATCCAAGTGTGTGGGCATGTGTACTCTGTGTCAGGATTGGGCTCCATGGCAGAGGCAGGACTGATTTCCAGGAATGGACTGCGCAGGGCAAGTGTTGTGAAATTGCTTGTCATACCTGGGACAATCATGCTATCCATTGTCACAAATGATGCCCCTCCTTGTCACACAAGCTTCTTGCAGACATTGCAAGTGTTACACTTAGTAAGGTCAGGGGTCTGTTCATACATTCTTGTACTTCTGATATTTCACATCCACTGCCTCATGTATGGGGCCCGTGTTTACCTTATAATTGGAGATGTCATAGTTGTGTCATGCGCTACAGTTGAACATGTTGGCAATGTGGATGTGACTCATGTGTTTTGGTCCATTGATTGTGTCCTTCATTTGTGACATTCAAGTGATGAGTCTATTTGTTATGTGTGTGATTGTTGCTGTACAATCACATGCATCACATGTGATGTTGCATCAGAAGTTGTCAGATTTCTATTTGTGACATGCTTCCTGAGGTAATACTCACATTCCTAAGGTACATGTGATGGAGAATGAAGACACCAGAGTAGGATCATGTGATCAAGTAAGGTATTTATTTACATATCTTAAGTTTTGTAGAGTGACTATAAAGTGAAAAGGTTGTATACGATTTGCTGTCTGTGGCGCATTCCTGCAGCTGTGTTCTGCTGTTCCCCCTCATTTTCCGTGCCACCATCCTCCTCCTCCTCAGGCAGTTCTTGGTCCGGCTCATATAATGGGATGTTCATCCTCACACAAATGTTGTGCAGGATAGCACAGGTCAGTATCATTTTACACACACTGTGTGGGACATATAGGAGGCTGCCTCCTGCGATTTCCAGGCACCTGAATCTAGACTTCAGGATGACAAAAGTCCTTTCCACAATGGTGCGTGTCCTCCGATGTGCCTCATTACAGGTACGCTCTGCTGCTGTGCTTGGGTTGGGGAATGGGGTCATGATCTATGGTTGGATCCCATAACCCTAATCCGCTGCAAAAGATAATAGGAGTGAGTATTTTGTTATTGCTTGCAACAGGAATGTCATGTAGCATGACAGTTGATATATTGTGCTGTCTGTGACTTATATGTGTTTGTGGCATGGTGTGAGTTCCTGGGCTTCAGTGAGGTCGTCTCATCACTGTGTTGTTGAACATGACAACTTTTGTTTGGCTCATGGACCTGGGATATATGATTTGGTTTCCTAACTGTTGGTCAGTATGTATGTACCATGCATTGTGTAGTGTCCCATATGTATCAGTGTGCTTTCACTGGAGGGGACATGATACATCCACACACACAATCGGTTCAGATGTGATGGTAACATGGTTGCACTACATGGCATGGACATCACATCCGTTTACACATGTGTCACTGCAGATGAAATGCAACACTGAGGCCCTTTGAATTGGGTAGGTGACAATGCACAACACATCTCCATAAGTTGGCAGCACTGAGCTGTTCAGTATTGACAATGTACGATTGTCCCATGTGTGACTTGTTTCTAGGCAACCCTTTGTTGTTCCCTCTGCCAGTTGCTCATGTGCAACCGTGCACCTACACTACTGACCTTGCCCCAGGGAACCTTGCTAAGTGCCTTGTGGAGGTGAATGTATCTGTGCAGGAAGGGCCATCTCCCTGGATATATGGAGTTTTAATGGACAATTTGCTCTTTCAGTGTGTGCAGCAGTGTGAAGTTTGCATTAGTGGCAATTCAATATGTGTTCAAAGCAGAAGCCACTTCCTTATTGCAGCCTGCAAACTGCACCCCAGGAGTGGTGTTTGATATTGACTCTGCCTCAGTCTGTGTCAATTACATCTGAGTCAGCATCATCATGCTATGTGTCTCATGGTGTTTGTCCTGCTGCAACACACATTGCACACCCCTTCCACACTACATACTTCTTGGGAGGGTGGCCGATTGACTATGTGGCCTAAAGTAATTGTAAATAGTTCATCTCCCAAGTTGTATTTACAGTGCAGGCCATGACGTTGTCACTGTGGAGTTTTACATTAGTCCCTTGGTGCTCTAGAGTGGCAGTTAATGTTTGGGGCAGCCATCACCTGTCCAGAGGTGTGTATCCCATTGTGTCAGGATGTACAACATAACTACATAACTACCTCAGTGTCACCCTGCCCACCAGTCAATGTAGTGGTGTATGTCTTGTGTGTCCTACAGGGTTGTTGTGCTGTGTGTATATTGCTAGGTTTGTTGACTTACCGACAAGAAGGCCATTTCAATATTGTAAATCCTTGAAGTGCTTCATTGATCCTGCTGTGCCAGAATATGGAGGAGTCATGGACACTCCCAGGACACTTGGCCAAGATGTTTGTGAACAGTCCCTGGTGGTCAACTATGGCCTGCACATTGATAGAATGTGTGTGCTTTTTGTTCCTGAATAGGTGCTCTGTTGCTGCAGGTGGGACAATCCGTGCATGGGTGCAGTCAATTGCACCGAGCACATGCGCGAAGCAATGGATTTGATAAAACCCCTGTTTTATCTCCTGCTGCTTCTGCTGGGTGTTGGGGAAGCTGATATGGCAGGGTGTGCCGGAGATTATGGGATCTAACACCTTGGGCAGGAAAGCCGAGAATGAGGGTTGTGATACCCAAGCAACCAGAGCACCCGTTGTCTGGAAGAAGCCACTTGCCAACACATGAAGGACAGCTAGCAGCTTGGTCACAGGAGGTATTTTGTGTGGAGTCTGAAGGCTGGCTGTTAGTTATGGTTCAATATGGTGCAGTAGCTGCTGTATGGCTTGCCAGTTGAGTCAATAGCTCCAAATGATGTCCTGTTCCCTGAGGCCATGGAGGGTTGTCCTGTTTCTGAGAAGTCTCTCCTGCCTTCTGCGTTGCCTTTGTGGGCCACGTTGGGGTGCTGGTGGTGGCTGCTGTTGGTCCTGTGCTCAACGTTGTTTCGCAAGCCGCATCAGTTGCACCTCCATGTTGTTCTGTTAGTCTGCAATGTTGCTTGTGTGTGTTTTCCTTTAGTAGTGGTATGTTTACCTAATTTTAACGCATGCCCTGACCCAGGCATTTAAATCTGATACAAATCAGAATTAGCATCATTTTGTGGATCTGCCTACCACCCGTGCGTCATTTTTGCCCTGTTGGATGAATATGTCGCTAAGAGGTTTGCATCATTTGTTGGACGGGAACGCCTACCTTTGCATCTCATTGACTCAAGGTGATTTCACGCATCCTTAAAATAATGTTAGCTCCATATTTTTGATGCAAGATAGGTCTAGGGCCAAACTCTAAATATGGAGTTAAGTTTGCGTTGGATTTGCATGAGAAAATGACGCAAATCCTGTGCAAACAGAGTATAATTATGACCCCTAGTTTGGCAAAATGGGGGAAGGTTCAGCTTCATTAAACCAAATTAATTTTCTGCTGATCGAATAAGAATGCTCAGACATGAAGCCTTTGTACTCAAAGTATGGACGTTTGCAGAGTTGAGAAACATTTTCTCATTCAGAGTGAGTGAGCCTCTCCCTAATGTATAAAGGGGCTGATTTAAGAGCCCACATTGGCGTCATTTCTTTACGCTAAAGTAGCCCAACGAGGCCAATATTGCCACACCAAATTTACAAAGTGGAGCAATGCATGCCTTGGTCTACTTTGTAACCCTTTGCGCTAATTATGCCTGCCCCAAGCATAATGTATGCAAAGGAGGCATACCCCTCTTAGGGGGGCTGAAAAAATGTCACAAAAAAATCGAAGAGATTTCTTTGCGTAATTTTTTTTCTACACTTTCAACGCCTGCTCAGTGCATGCACTAAAAGAAGGCACACCATTGTTTACAGTGGGCCTCAAAGGGCTTTTCAGAATTAGCATCAAAACTTGTGACGCTAATCCTGCACAGCTCCGAACTAGCATAAAAAATCATGACACTAGTTCCCTAGCTACTGCCACCATGGAGTGACATATTTTAAATATGGCGCACACATGGTGGCGTTAGGGGGGCGTTAAGGTGCAGTGCCACGTTTCATAAATCTGCACCAAAGTGTGCTAGCGAATGTAAGCAAGGGAGTCCTGAAATCTGAGCCCTCTGAACCTCTCTAGTCAGGGAACACCCAGTAAATTAATTCAAACACACTATTGCAATGTTTCAGTTGGTTCTCTCGCCAGTGAATCAATCATTTTCTATCAAGCTCTGTGGGAAGGTAAAGTCCAATATTTCTCAGGCTATCACAACGGTGCAAATATGTTAACGTCCTTGAGTTGTTACACTGGGCAGAATCTTAGGATTCAGACAGCTCTTCCCATGAGTTGCACTCCCTGGCATCTTCCACTCAGTTGTCTAACATTAGAAATATCTATTCACTAGTTAACAGCAGGCTTCTGGAAAAACACATCATCTGCAGAAGGCAAAAAAATCTCATGCAAAACCAATGCATAAATATGAATGCAGGCCTCTTAGCCGTATTTGTAAAGTTGACATTCAAAATGGCATTAACATCAAGCTGGCCTATTTCATTAGAACATGTTGCCTTGAAAGATAACTTGTAGTAGCTAAGTGTGGTCACCTACTACAAATGGCATTTTTAATGTGTACATGTTAATTAACGTGATAAATTGCACTTTGTTAATACATGTTTAATTTACAAAATGAGGAATCAGACTCCATCAATTCCTCCCTCTGATGGATAGAATAGCCATCACATTTAACACAAATGAACCTTTAAAGGACACTTCATCTCCTTTTTACCCTTCCAGTTTTTCAGCTCCTTCATCTCTTTGTAAGCATTACTTTTCTGTCTTCTATTTATATTTCTTCTTTTCTCTGACTTTTCCTTTTTTCCCTTTTCTTCCTTGCTGAAAACCATCTAAAACACTTATATAAAACAAATAAGCAAACCAAACAAACAGCAAGAATCAAAATAGGCTTTATTATAGCACCTAAAAATCCATTATCAATATTTCCAAGGCAACTACCTATAGTGGAAACTCCTTCACCTAAGGTTCCAAAAAAATGTTGTTTCTAAGTTCTCTAATTCAGGTTTTAAATCAGAAGTGTTTTCTGCAAATTCTTCTATCTCTTTGCTCTTGTCTGGTATGTATGATCAACAATGTTGCACTTTCAACATCTTACAGACTCCTCCTTCCTTTACTAACAATTGTTCCAAAGCTAATTGGTCATGCAAAACCATTGATCTAATAGCTACAAATTCTGTATTAACTACCAGATGTACTAGTGGCTCATGTAGTGCTACTCCTACTCCTACTAGGGGAATTATACCACAAAAAATATCTCTCACTAACTGTGTCCAGTCATAAGTATTGTGTCTTTGTCTGTGAGAAAGGTTCATCATCTAAGCTTGTATATTATTCACATGGTACATTTTTGGGGATACTAAAGCTAAATAACACCTTCCTAATCAGTGGGCAGTTTGAAATAAGTGTCCTGTCCACATACAAGGTACACTCTAGGAATAACTGATTGCTCTCCAGTTAATATTTGAACAGGCCCTCCAAGAACTTCGAAGGTGTGTTCACAACTATTTATTCCCAAGTGTCTAGTTCTGATGTAATTTCTTCTCTTGCAAAAACACAGGGCCTCATTACGAGTCTGGAAGTCCAAGGACTGCCAGACTCACAGTGACAGTCGCACACCCTCATGCCAGCTGGTCTGACTGCTGCATTACGACCCTGGCAGTCAGACCGCCAGGGTACCACCGTCTTCGCCAGGATCATGGTTCCTGGTGACATGACAGCAGTCTAAGTTGTGGTCAGCCACAGCGGCACTGCACTCAGTGCCACCATGCTGATCATAACTCAACTTTACACCAGCCTGTGCAAGCAAACCAAATAATAAGCCTATGGCTTCCACCGATTATGTATAACATGGGTATCAGAGGATGGTTCAATGTCTGCGATTCCCCAGAGTCTCTTCAATACAGCCAGCAAGTTTCCATATGCCAAGAAATTGCCCACTGGAAGCTCATGCTCCTCCTGTAATTGATCATAGGGCAAGAGTGCACCATTCTGAAATAGAGCATCCAGTGTACTCATGCCTGCCTCCCACCAGGCCACCATTTCCATCACACCTAAAATGTGGCTGAATTAAGTTATGGAGCTCTGTGGAATTTCAGGTGCTTATCGAGGGATTCAGGGCAAAAGTCACAAACTGCAATTAAAACTCTTGCATGCAATTTGCAATGGCATGTTAGCATCGTGAGGAAGTCTGGCATGTGGGAGGTAGGTCTGTTAGACCACACATTGTGCTGAGGCTGGCCTGGGGAGTCCCAATTCCTCTGTGAGGCACCCTTCCAATCAGCACATGGGTGACTGCAGCTGCAGCGCCAAAACATAATGCCCCCAAGTGTCCTTTGTCCACGGCAACTGCACTTTGTGGAGTGCAACTTGGCACCTCCTCTTGTTCCAAATGAAACTCCCCAGGGCTGTGTATAGGGAGTGTAATGTGGATTTGGGGACACGGACTGGGAGATTATGAAAAGAGTAAAGTAACTGAGAGAGCATTACTATCTTAGATAGAGACACTCTACCTAGTACTGTAAGTGGCAGAGTGCTCCAATATGCCATTTGGGGACTCAGTAATGCTATGGCTCTTGTAAGATTGCCATCTACTAAGTCCTTCACCTCATGATAGATATTTATACCAAGATAGCAGAATGTGCGGGCTCCCAATGTAAGGGATGAGAATCCACAAAAAATGCTGCTTGGGACAAACTGGATGTAGCGGAAACAAGCATGATTTGTCCCAGCTTACCCTCAGACCAGAAGCAGCACAGAACTCTTGTGGTATATCCCAGACCAATGCTATACCCTCCTGGTTTTCTCGGTGTAGATTAGCACATTGTCTGCATATAGTGAGATGGCATGGGCTTCCCTGGGCAATGGGATACTCCTGTCCTGCCTCTGAGATAAGGGCTCCATAGCTAGAGAAAATAACAAAGGGGACAGCAGGTAACCTTGCCACATCCCCCCCGCTCACTTGAAAAGGGGGGAGAAATACACTGGCAAATGTTCACCCACAGTGTGGGCTCAACATATAGGAGACAGATTAACTCATGCAGCCATCCCACAATGCCGAAAACAGGTAATCTCAATCCACTGTGTCAAAAGCTCAAAGTCCAGTACCAAGCACACAGCAAATGGCCACTGGAATGGAGGGAGTTCCATTTCCCAATGCAGGCAGCGTATGTTCAAAGTGGTAGACCTCCCAGGCACAAAGCCATTCTGATCTGGGTGCCTTAGGCATGGCATGTGCTCGTATAGCTGGTCCATTATCACCTTATTTAGGATTTTATAATCAGACCCCAACATGGATAGCGGGTGATAAGAGGCAAGCTCCATGGGGTCCTTCCCCGGTTTGGGAAACAACACTAATAGGGACTCATGGAGAGTCCACGGGAGTCAGCCTCAACCCTCTGTTTGGGCCTCTTGTTATAGTTTAAGTACTTTCGGGCCTAAGAGGTGCCTGTATGCTCTGTATAATTTTATTGGAAATCCAGCCAACCCTGGAGACTTATTGGTCAATGAGCCACAACTGGCCCTCCTGAATCTGCTGTAATGTGAGGGATGTATTGGTTCTTCTCTATCCAATGGTGTAATTACTGGTAAGTCCACAGAAGCAAGAAAGTGGTGTATGGCACTCTGTCTGTCCACAATCGGAGGGTCATACAGAGTTTGGTAGTGCATGGTGAATGCTTTGTTCATCTCTGCCTGATTTGTGACAAGACAGTGACCATTGTGATCAGTATGGTCAGGGTTGTACTACGCAGAAGCCAAAATAACAAACATCCTGATTTGCCTACCTCTGCATGCATCTTTACTTGATATGCATGGAAGTCGAGGCAGCGCTGTTGTTCAATCGGCTGAGGGTGCCTACACAGTGCCTCCGCCAGTGCACCCTGCATCACACACTCATCTCAAGTCTCAGCCTCCAGTGCATCCAGGGATGTCTTAGTGCGGGACAGGCCCCTTTAGAAGCCTGAGTTTACCCCTTCATTCACACAGATGCAGTGTTCCCTGAGGGCAACTTTCATCACCTCCCAGTCAATTAGCTTGGAGGTAGATGTGCCCCAGTTATCTGATAGACATTGGGATAATGTTTCATCCGTTGTGGCATGGAAAACCTGATCTTCAAGCATGGCGGACTGGAACAGCCGGGTGGGATCCAGTTGTTGCAGTGCTTCCCACTCTAACTGTACCTGCAGAGGGTTATTATTAGACATAGTCCTTCTTAGGGGATTTTCCGAATACTTTTTGCTTTTTCCTCCTGTTTTGTGCTGACTCTCTTTGGGTGGCCTTATGACTCTGGGCACTTTCCCCCCATACTGCAGTGGGAAAGTGCAGATGCCTTTCCCACACATGCCAGGAAGGGGCACTTAAGTGATTGGTGTAGGTGCTGTACTAAGGGTACACCAAATAGCCGGGGCAGGTATTGCCCTGGCTAGTGGTGGGATGTGGCACTCAGTTTGCCTACTACCAGATTAGCCTATCAAACATGCATCAGGTGCACCATTGCAGGCCTGTGAAGGTGCAGTTGTGCTTGTTCTTAGGTTGTCATGACTCACTCCTTAGCCAACTCTGAGTGGGCCTTCCACTATCCCTAGAGCACCACCTGAATTGCAGAGCAGGTGGTAGATGACATGCTGGGCAAGTACACATGGGCATTCAATTCCCCAGTAGTGAAGAAACCGCACGTTGGTTTTCCCTACCTAGGAGATCTTGTAATAGGTTTGGCTGGTTCTCTTTTAGTGGTCTTAGGACCCTGGGCACTTTCTCACTGAAAGTATAGTAAAAAAGTACATGCGTCCTTCCTACAAATGTTAGGAAGTGCTGCTTACCAGTATGTGCACACTTGCACCAAGGGTGCTTTCAAACGTATACTGCCATTGCAGGCTTGAGTATGCGCGCTTGCACCATGATGTTGTAAACATGTGTCCCGCCTGCAATTGCAGGCCAGTGTGTGCACAGTTATGCCAAAACATGCTAAATCTGCAGTTGCAGGCCTGAGTGTGCGCACTTGCACAATGGTGTTTTAAACATGTTTCTGTCCAGCATGCCATTGCAGGCCTGTGTGAGCTCCATTGCACGTATGCCTGGGTTGGCATTTCTAAATCCCAAACCAACCCTAAGGAGACTTTCCACTAGCATCAGGGAACCCCTAGGGTAGGTCCAGGAGGGGTGAAATGAGTGGTTGATGAAAGGCAGGTTAGGTACACAGAAGTGTTTAGTGAGTGTTCAGGTAGTATAGAATGCCCATGTGTGTTTTCCATACCTACAACATTACTCTTTCCATAAGGTTAACATGGGGAACTGACTGAAATCACTACAAACTGCAAAGGTGGATTGCAGTGAAGCAGCTTCATAGTGTTTCCTATTATTGAATTCGCAATGAGAAACCCCTTCCTATGGTAAAGATGGTTTTGTCATAACTAGCTTAGAAATGCCACTTCTGGAAAGTGGGCAATTCTCTGCTCAAAAATTCATTAGGAGCCTTTCTACTTGGCTCTAATCCACACTGGAGGCTGGGGTAGCATAGCTGTGCATTCCCCAGTGACAGATCTAGACAATGGGAATTTAACTAGAACAGACCTCTGCCATTTGAGGGCCAGGCTGGATAAATTGGAGGGAGACATTTTGACACTTGCTCTCTGGGAGCCAGATCATAGCCCCACTAAAGATCTGCATTCCACAGCCCAATGGCAGACAGTACTGATATTTAGGGGAGACATCTGTGTTTAAAGGGTGAGCCTCTGAACCACCCCCAACTTCAAAGGCACACTAAAGTATAACTACTGGTGCCATACTTCAGCAGGGCAAAGATACACTTGCGAGGACCTGGGACCGGAGAAACTGGTCCGCACAGCGCACACTGCAAGAGAAATCTGTTGTGTACAAGGAAGAGTGCTGCCATTGGAGGAGACCGCTCACCCTTCCTGAATAGTGGTTGGCCTGGGCTGACTACCTGCTGCTGTGTGGCACCCTGAAAGGTGCTCTCTAAGGGCGTATGCTGCCTTGCTCTGTTCTCTTGTGGAGGTCTCAGGGACATCAAAGACCTCCCACAAGGGACCTACACCTACTACTTGTGACACCTGGAGAGTGGTGCCCTCATTAGTGCCCACATTGTCTGCGGAATCCCAACTGGTTGCTCGGCATGAGCATGGAACCAAGAACTGTACCTGGGGACCATATTGCCTGGTGCGGAGCCCCAGGATCATTGTCCACATCTAAGGAGTTTGGCTCCCACATTGTGGGACCTCAACGCGCATACGTGTCTTGTTGGTAGTGAGCTGATTCACAGGTTGGAGGACCCCACATGGACTGCTTTGTCAAACGTGCTGAATTTCTCGTGTGACTGCATGCTCATTGCCTGCAGTGTCCGATTCACGGGGGGCGACCCTTGGAGGTTAGGGTGTACCCACAGTAGTGCCTCATTCTACCTTGTCCAGCATTGCTGAACTTGCGCTTTTGACCAGAACTGTCTGGTGTGACCCAATATCAACTGGCACTGGGTGTTTTGGCTCATTTTCAGGGAGGCATGGAATTTTCATCTCTTTGTTGTTTGTGATCGGAATGGTCTTGGGCGATCCGGGTCAAGAGACTCTGCAACCTCCTCCCCGGTGCATCGCAGAGCTGAGTTGATGCCAGAAGGCACATTTGGGAATCCTTGGGTTGAACAAACCTACTCCCAGGTGCTTTTGTTCCATTTCCTGGGGGTGAACTTCCTGAGTGGTGGCCAAGCGCCTCATTTGCCAACTGCCTCAGAATCAGTCCTCCTACCTACCCCACCCCTTCTCCCCAGGGGTCCTGACTAAGTGTGACTCTGACTGCGTTCGACCTAGTATCGGGGGAAGATGATTTCTCCCCAACTCGTGGGTGTGGGATAGTCATGGTGAAATGGAGTGTGGAGGAAGGCTTGGGCCATGGGGTCCACATTGTGCTATCATCTGACCTTCCAGATATCTTTTGTACTGCATTGAGGTGTGTGTGCAAGTGTGTTACACTTGAACCTGCCTGTATCCGGGCACTGCGTATCGGTGCTGAGTGAGTGCGTGCATGTGGGGGGTGACTAACTGAGGACTGCCTGTTAGTGATTACATCAGCCTGCGGTGTTGCTTTACATGTTGATTTCTTGCCAACATAATACTACATTTGACATTGGTTTACCTATGCAGCCTTGACCCACGGTGCTGCTTAAAAGTGCTGTCATTATCTGTGTGTACACATTTCTGATATCATTGTGAGCTGGGGTGCACCCAAAACTGGGTGGTATTGCATTATAATAATTGCCAGAGTGGGCCTAAGGTTGACACATTACACATCGCATAAGGGTGCTGGGGGTAACGTAGGATGTCTGCAGAGTGTGCATACTGCTGATGTAATTTTAACCTGGTTTCGGCATAGTACTGCTAGGAGTATTTCCAAGTGTGATATATGCTCAGAAGTTCACAATTTCATATTGTGTTAATTAATATGTCCTTTGAATACAATCTTTATTTAAATACCACACATTTGAAATCTCTTTTGGGACGCTTAGTGTATCTATCGTGGGAATGCTACGCCAATGCTTTGCACATTGCCTCTACAATAAGCCTAACTGATCAGGGCCAAGCTACCCAAGGGATGAACACAAGCTATACAGTGAGTGTATTCACCCACCCCTGATGGGAGTGGTAGGTTCTGCCTGGCTGGGGCACTGCCACAGCCAGTTAGATGGGGCTGCTTCCAACAGTTATAGTCAGAGAAGGTCTTTCCCAGATATTCCGCCCCTGTTGCTGGCAGTTTAGTGCCTGGGTCACAGAGTATCAAATCTAGCCTGACATGTATATCGTGCAGGGCAGAATAATAGGAGAACTCTCTAGAGTCTGGATGCAGTGATCTCCAGCAGTCCAGCAAGGACCAGTGCTGGAGCCACTGAGAGAGGTGAGCTGCACCTGACACCACCAGGGAGTGTGGGAGTGGCAGGTGTGAATGAGTCATTTGTAAATCACTCATAGTTTAAGTCCCTGCTAATTATCCAGGGGATGTGGGCCCATTTAGTGAGTCCAAAGGACAGACGTGAGTAGAAAGCTGGCTGTGCTATATTGGGAGCAAAAATGCATCCTACCAGGATTGTCCTCCCATCCAATTGACCCCCTACTAGTACGTATTGGGCCTCCTGGTCCATTTCCATTCCTATGATCTAGATCAGTGCTCCCTGGAGAAAGCCAGAATACATGGTACCTAAACATTGCCCATCCAGCGCTTTTGCATCTGGGTATCTTCCCTCCTATGACAGGAGTTTCTTGTAAGAGTGCAATCTGCACACCCCTTCTTCTGAAATATTGTTGAACCACATGTCTCTTTTGCGTGGTGCCCACAACATGGACATTCCACATGATTATGCTAACCTTGGTCATCTCAGTGCCATAACCAGGGGGTAGGCCCCATAGGGATCCTCACGCCACATTGTAACAATTGCACATCTCAATACAGGTGCAATACTTCCTGGAAAGGATTATGTTAGTACACCACATAACTCTGCAAACTGTAAAAGTAGAACCCCCAGATCCCCATCCAGGGCAACACTCAAACATACAGTTGCCAAAACTATTGAAACAAATGTCCCATGGATGGGATGCTCCTGCATGCGCACTGGTATGCACCATTATCGCCCAGGAGCTAGGCGATGAGGGTAGCCAGCTTGTCTCCAGTTCTCCCAGCGTGTGGGCAGTCTGTAGATCTTCAATGATGTGGACCTCAAAGGTGTGTTTCTCCGCACAAGACTTCTAGTGTGAACTGTGCCAGTTTCTCCAAGTATTTATCAATAGATCTAATCTGATGTTTGTGGTGTCACCTCCTGTAGAATTCCGAGATCGTGCTGCTGGTGGAGCGGTTAGATTCAATGTTGGCCTGCTGTCTTCTGAGGCATGGGCAAGTAGTGAACACTGGTTTGACCACAATGTGACCTCTGTGGGCAGGGCCTGTGCCTGTTTCTCCCTTGCCTATACTGGGGTGGGCACCCCTTGAATACCAATGCTACTGTCTCTGCTTGCCCAGTGTTTCCTGAGATGTCTGGACCTCATGTTGCCAGTGAGTCTGTGTAGTGGAAGTGGATGTTTCAAAGCAGCACTGCTCCACCCAGTCCTAGGCATCTGCTGGCCCTATAAAGAAGTAACTTTTGTTCCTGATCATGACTATGAACCAGAAAAGGAGTGAATAGAAAAGGACAACCGGCTTCAATTTGCACTTCACCCTCACGAAGGAGGCCCTGCTGCATTGCACTGACATGGTGTAATCTCAAAAATTAATACTGATGATGAAGTGGTGTCATCAATCAGTGCGAAATTAATGCTGACACAAAAATGATGGTATACTCACACTGGACAACAATATTCATTTATGCGCACTGCAAGGGTACTCGTACGGGTAGGTAACTGCTATCTGTTGTCTATGTGAGTCTGTACATACATGTGTCTATATGTGTGTTTGTGTGTGTGTGTGTGTGTGTTTGTGTGTGTGTGCATATTGGCTAATTGAGGTGGAGGGAGCTGGAGTAGGTGCTATGGTTGTGTCTGTATGTGTGACTTTTGCATGTGAGACCGATTTTGTTGCGTGTTGCTCTGCTCTGTGACACATTCAGGTGAGTGTTGTTTTTGTGTCGCAGATGTTGATGATGTGTGTAGTTGTGCATGTGTATGTGTGTTTGTAGCTGAGTGTGTAGTTGTGTTGGTTGTTGTGTCGTGTGTGGGTTCAGTATCAGTGGTGTGTGCTTGTAGCATGGATGTATGGGAATGTGTGGTTTCAGCATGTACAGGGTGTGTTGTGTTGGAATGGCAATGGGTTATTGTGTTAATGTGGGGTGTTGTGTAGTGTGTAGTACAGGGGAACACATATGGCTAAGGGACAATGTGTGCCACTTATCTCGCTTCCATAGCCCCTATCATTGTACAAAGTCCACTGTCTCCCTCCATCAGCAGTCCATCACCAGTCAATCTGCTTGCAGAACTGTGGCATCTAAATGCGACTTGATGGTCTTTACGGGTTCGCCATTGATGCAGCTTGGCGGTAACACCACCAAGATATAAATCAGGCCCTAAGTCTCTATATTGTGAAGTTTTGTTGTCATAATAGAAAGTCCTCTTGAACTTGTAGGAACCATATAACATAGTATCACCAATATTCTAGATTTGGTACTTATTTAATGGGTCTAATGGGTAGTTTTCTTGCATGTAACCAAAGCTCACCTTCATAAAGGATTACCCCCTCCTTTCTGTGAATTCCATTCTTAAAGAATTGTGCAACCAGTAAATATTCCTGTTAACTGCAGTCAGACACTTTCTTGCACATGGGCTCGCTAATGGTGGTAGAGATGTTACCTTCATGGTTGAGGCACACAAAGATTAGTATTGCTAAGTTTTATATTCCTGTGTTACGTATCATGCAGTAGGTGCCAACTCATGCACAACTCACACATACACTGAGGCTTCAATTCTGGCTGCATATAGGCTTTATGACCACTCAGAAATAGCATTAACTTACCAGAAACAACAAAATTGGATCCAAGTCACCCTACCACATACACTTCAAAATGTCAGACTGGGTCTTCTCACTAATGAGGTGGCAACCTGGCCAACTGTGGCGGCAATACGCCATATCCAAATGCACAAGCATTAAATCAGTGTGACACACTTGCTCTATTAAACTATGTCAGCGTCTGATGCAGTTAATTATGCATTCATTAAGTATTGTCCTACTAAAGGGTAGTCACAGTTAGATGTGCCTGCATTTAGTCTGCCACTATGAATGCCATTATGGGTAAAATCCCTATCAAAAGGGATGAAATTCTGTGTTGGATTGCCCAAAAAACAAATCAGCTTGAAGCCATGTTTTCCCATAAAGGACACCAGGATCAATTTAGAATTCTTACTATGACCCTCATCATGACACTGGCGGTAAATCCCGCTTACTGCCGCGGTGACGCCTCCAACATACCACTGCAGAGGCGAAAATCAGTTTGCCAAATTATGACACACACATACCAATCTGAAAAAATACTGCCACATAAACAAATCCGCCAGCCCAAAGGTCTGTGTTAAAGTGTCAGTACCAACACCCATGCCGTTACACCAACAAAACAACGCCCACCACATCATGACCCATGAATCACCACAGTGGACACTCAATGGCAGTAAACCATTGGCAGTACACACCAGCGTGCTCAGAATGGACACCCAAATGCTAAACTACACAACATTGGCCAATACCAAAAACACAACACCTGACACTAATGCACACACCACACACACCCACCCACAGTACTATAAAACACACACCTACATTACCCACAAACCTTTACGAATACAAATTATTTCTACAAGACTGACACCAAGACCAAGACCACTGCGACAACTAGACACACACACCACATACACCTCCCCCACAGCTCACAGCATGGGAGGAGCAAGTCTTGGAAATACTGCATCCTGAGGGACTAACTAGGGTAGCCAGAGGACTGGACACTGGTGGGTCAAGATTTACTACTTATCACCCCCCCATACCTGCATGCCATCTCACCCCCTCACCCTCACTCCCATCACTCCACTCCATCCCACACACTGCACCTACACATCTGACTAACCCCAATGCCAAGCCCTGAATGCTATACCAATGCATGGACAGCCCTCCCAGCCTTGCATGGTCACACATCACAAAAGCATGCACAGCATAGGGGAACTAACAATCCCACAATACATCACCATACACATACAAAGGTGTCAGGGCAACAGCAGCGATAGAGGGGAAGCTTGGGATGTACAAGATGTCACAGACATGAAGCATAATACATCACTTACATCCCCACAGGTGCCCCAGCCAATCCCAGTGGAGAGAAGGTGCCACGTCTAACCAGTCCCCCAACAGAAGATGCCCCCAGTGATGACACTAACTCTGGACTTCTGGATCTGGATGAACTACCTGTCCCATCAGGGACCACTGGTCAGTCAGTCACCCCAGCCTACTCCCAGTCAACGCCAGAGCCTCCCCCATCAGTATCCAACACCACAGCACCCACCCAACGTCCTCATACCTCTGTCCCCAGGACAAGTCGATCAGCAGTGTGCCCACCTGTAAAGGGAACCCAGTCCACACCTCGCCCCCAAGACAATCAGGGACATGGGCTCAGGCACAGGGCAACAGGGACACTTGGAGGACCACTCTGAACTAGGGGGAGGACAGGCCCAGGGAACTGACTCTCCGCGAGGCACTCACCAAGATCCTGGTGGCCTACCAACAATCCCAGGACACGATGGGCCAGATCCTTACCAACATGCAGGAGAACAAGAGGATGCAGGAGGAACACCATCAGGAGATCAGGGAGGACTTGCAGGCCCTCAACACCACCATGATCTCCATAGCAGGGGTGATGGCAGACATGGCCAACATCATGAGGGAATGGACAGCACACCAGCGGGCCTCTACCACTAGCCAGTCTATTGACCAGCCCTCCATTTCAGCTGAAGCTAGTGGGCCAGAGGCCCTGCCACAGGACCCACAGGCCACCAGCACCCCTCCTCTGCAGAAGGGGAACCACCCAGCAAACATGCCCTGCGACCCAGACAGAAGCCAGAAACACTTGCCAAGACCAAGACCATCACCAGGAAATGAGACTCTCCTGATTGTCCCCCTTGTGTCCCACCCTGTCACCTTGTCCACTTTGAACTGCCTTTGCTCCCCTTCCTATGGCCCCTTGGACACTGGACCTGTGCTACAAAGAGACTGGAATAATACCCTGGACTTTCCTCTACCATCACCCATCCCATTGCAGCTTTCCCTCAATTATTTGCACTACAATAAATACCCTTGAACACAGCTTGAGTGACAGAACAGTCACCTCTAGTGCAAATGATCTGAACACTGTGTTAGCATACAAGTAATGACCTGTAGATGTCTGTAGTAATCACATTGTCATATCACCAACATCTGTAAAAAGACAGGCCATAGGTGACAGTAAGTTGAGATGCAAAGGAAGTGAATGCCTTTATTCTACAGCCACACAGATAAAATCAGTAGTCAGAGTAATGGTCAGGTCCACTGTCTCACCTGTGTGTCATTGGAAGTATTGATGTATAACTGATGTTCTGTTGTCCAAATCCTCTGCCTCCTCATCCTCACTGTCCTCAGGGTTCACAGTTGCCACAGGGTCATCTCCAGTCTCCTCCTTCTGCAGAAATGGTACATGTCGTCTGAGGGACGAGTTGTCCAACATGCAGCATACCACTACTACCTGGTAGACCTTCTTAGGTGAGTAGCACAGTGATCCACCTGTCAGATGCAGGCATCTGAATCTGGCCTTCAGGAGGCCGAAGGTCCTTTCGATTTTCCTCCTGATTCAACCGTGTGCATCATTATAACGGTTCTCAGCCACAGTCCTGGCGTTCCTCACAGGGGTCAGGAGCCACAATAGGTTTGGGTAGCCAGAGTCACCTGCAAGTATTGAGGGACAAACATTAGCCTTACACAATGCCATGGGGATAGCACCTGAAGGCATACACCGACATACAGTGTGTGGGGACTCTGGCTCACCTATTAGCCACACCCTGTGCCTCTGTAGTTGGGGCATCACATTTGGGTTGCTGCTATTCCTCAGAACAAAGGCGTCATGCACCAACCCAGGATACTTGGCAGTGATGTGGGAGATGTACTGGTCCGCCAGGCACACCATTTACACATTGAATGAGTGGAAACTCTTCTGATTCCTGAACACCTGTTCATTCTGGCGGGGGGACAAACGCAATATGTGTAACATCAATCACCCCAATAATATTGGGTATATGTCGCATTGCATAGAATCCTGGCTTCATAGTGGCCAAATCTTCCACCAGGGGGAAAGCAATGTGTTTCACCAAGGCAGACAATACCCTTGCCAGCACGATTGAGAACATTGGCTGTGACATTCCTGCTGCCCAGCCCACTGTCACTTGGAAAGAACCAGTTGCCAGGAAATGGAGCAATGATAGAACCTGCACAAGAGGGGGGATCCCAGTGGGATGACCGATAGCTGATATCAGGTCAGGCTCCAATTGGGCACACAGCTCTGTGATTGTGGCCCTGTCCAATCTATAGGTGAATATTATATGCCTGTCCTCCACTGTAGCCAAGTCCACAAAGGGTCTGTAAACGGGGGCTTGTCTCCTCCTCCTATTCATCCCCAGTGGTAGGTATCTAAGGGACACAAGAGTGAGTAGGCTGTCACAATTTGAATAATGGAACCTCCACCTCAGTGTGCATACATCATTAATGTGATGGGACAGTGGGAATGGCAATGTATGTGAAATTTTCGGCAATGACACAGTTATGGAAGATCTGAATGTTGCTCACCACCATGAAATGGCGGCCGCCTGTCCTGTATCTAGGGACAAGTGGAAGTGAGGTAACTCCACAGACGTTTGGAGTCACGGCGAAAGAAGGTCTTGCACCGCCGTTGAATTCCTCATTGGCTAATATGTGGCTCTATGGAGTACAGTGGCCAATGGGGATCAGTGGCCGACGAGACCACCATTTTCGATCTGAATCCTCACTTGATTCCTGACTCTCCACATGACAACACCTACACTGCGTGTGCTGCTGTGACCTGTGTCTGGAACCTACCATGGCCATGTGACCGGTGAAAGGGCCCATGCCTTCACTTCGATGGAGTTGGAGCGCTTGCTGGACGGGGTCCTGTCTCATTATGGACAGCTGTATGGGCCTCCAGATCAACAGGTGAGTACACCTTTGGCACGATGCATGTTGGAAGGTTGCATGGAGATGTGTGTGCAAGGCATCGTGTCATTTGAGGGGGGATGTCTGGTGGTAGAGTACATGGTGGGTGCCGGGCGATGTGTGTGCCAATGGAGTTGGAAACAGAATTTGTGGGCCATATGTGTGACAGGCTGGATTGTATGTGTAATGCTGTCCTCCTGTCTGTATTACCTCTGCAGGTCAGTGGCCTTCAAAAGAAGGGATTGCGGAATGCCACCGCCAAGGACGTGCAGACCCTGGGGGTCTGCAACAGGCAGAGCACCCATAGCAGCAAAAAACTGTGGTAGGACCTGAGATGCTGGGCACGAAAGACCATGGAGGCCCAGCTGGGTATGGCCTTCCAACGATGAAGGGGTGCCCATCAGAACCTGACCCCCCTGATGACCTGCATACTGGTGGTGGCCTACTCAGAGCTGGATGGGCCCTTGAGTGCATCAGAGCAGCCACAATGGGGTGAGTACAGTGGGCGTTACTACAATAATTGGTATCTGGCATGGGATCCGGGTGGTGGGTGTGAGTTAGTGGGTGGCCTTAATACCAGGACAGACATTGCAGTGTGATCCAGATCAAGGGTAATAGGTGCATACCAAATGCAGGTAACCTAGCCCGGTTGCAATCCATGTCAGTCAGGGCTTTGTGGGTCTCAGGAGGGGTGCAGTTGGCGGTGGTTGGCCCTCATCTTGCTGTGGCATACAGCCAATTGAATGCCAGTATAATGCATAGTGTTCTATCCTGATCCCTGTGTGTGACGGTACTGTGTATACAAACTGTGGTCTTGGTGCTATAATTAATGCAGTGCTCCCTTTCTCCCGCCCCCCTTTCTCCTTCTGTCATCCTGTCATTGTGTGCATTAGCATCATCTGGCAGAGGAGTAGGGGCACTGGCAACAGAGGGAGCTGCATTTCACAGGACACAGTAGGCAGAGTCTGATTCCTCCTCTGATGCTCCCTGGTAGTGGCGGACACGTCTGCAACCACTCCAGCTGCAGGTACAGCCGCCACCCCCTGTACCAGCACCGCCCTCCCAGTAGCCCCTCAGCGAGTTGCCCGTGCCCACTCACCCTGGAGGGTGGGCATCTCCTTCACCCCAAGCACCCAAGGCCCTGCCCCGGTGAGCTCTTCTGCCCTGAGTGAGGAGGCTATTGAGCTCCTGAGATCCGTCTCTGTAGGGCAGTCAACCATTGTGAATTCCATCCAGGGGCTGGCATCCCAAATGCAGCAAAGCAATGCATTCATGGAGGGCATCCAAGGTAAATAGGCAAGATCGATTCAGGCTCTGGCCTCCTCTCTGATGTCAGTCATTGTCCCTATTCATACTGTCCCCCCTCCAACTACCACTTCCCAGTCCCAGTCTCCTCAACCCCAACCCATCCTATGCACAGATACGGATGAGCATGCACACAAGACATCACACAAGAGTGACATAGTCAAACACAGGCACCACACTTCAGTCCACAAGCACTCACACAAACACACAGTTGCACACACATCCACTGCCCTCACTGTCTCGCCCTCCTCCTTCACCTCCCTCACAGTCATGTCCACACTCACACCTGCAGGCACTGCTTTAACAGCCACCACCAACATCATCACACCAAGCAGCACACACACCTCACTAGCAGACACCTCCACAACAGCTTGCTACACTTGCCTCTTTCCCCTGTGCTCTCTGTTGTCCATGTGCATTGCCCTTTCCCTTCCTTATTGCTTTCCGTGGTCTGTTGTGCTGCACTGCCGTCCCACTTGCTCTGTGTGGTGTACTGTAATGCTGCAACCTCTAACTCTTGTCTAGTAAGATCAGTTGGTGCTCCTTCCCATATCCCTCCTGCCTCTGTTATCTGAGTCCACATCCCTACTCTATTCCTCCTGCCCACAGTGATCCAATGTACAATACTTGCCAACATTTTGAACTTGGTAATTGAAAGAAACCTAGGCAATTGATTTTTCCCATTGACATATATTGAAAAAGAGGAGATTTTAGGCAGGAGGCAAAAAGCCCTTTTGGGCTTAAAAACATCCTGAGTTTCCTGCCTGAAGCGGGGCCGTTGGCATGTATGGTTGTGCTGCCACTGCCTCTTCCTTCTGCCCTAAGTGGTCTGTTATATAGTCACACTCCTCTCTTGCCTGTCCTGCATGGTTGGTTTGTTGCCCCTGCCCCACTTTCACCTGTCCTCCATGGTCCGTTGTACTGACACTGTCCCTCCCACTTGCGCAGCATGGTCAGCTTGGTGCCTCTGCACCTTGCTCCTTGCCCTTAATTATCTGAGTCCATGCCCCTGACCTCTGCCTCCCCACAGTATTCTAATGAACAACTAGATTGCTAACATTATATACTTATTACAAAAGTGTGGCACGTCTGACATCATCTTCATGTAATGAAAGCGGTAATACCTAAAACATTTCATTTAGAAATTATAAAAATTAGAGGGTCTTACACCCACAGAAATTATGGTTAGCATTCTAAAAAGCTAAAATGAGGAAATATTTTCTGAGTTCTCAAATAGCAACAAAGCACTTTTAAACTATTTGCTATCTTTATATGCCAAAATGAATGTGTCCTTGTGTAATGTAACTGATTCTCATGCAAGGCACTCCAATACCTTTGGGTCAAGTCTGCGCTGCATAAAACTGCAAAAAATACTGTAAACAATTAAGTGATGTTTGCGGGGGTAACTAAGGTTCACATTTCTCATTTGGGATATGCACCTTACTAGGAATGGGAATACAGCAATAATGGGAACAGTGCAAATTTAATCAAACTATTATTAGATAGTAGATGGCTTGCTTTCAAAATGTGTATTTTGAATTGGGTTTATATCTTTTAAAATATAATGGTCTGGTAAGTGTTGGGCAGATACATTTTTGAATTACTTGAATTGGTGTTAGACAGGATATGCACAAACACTTTTTGTAAGTAGGGCTTTTGGAACCTGGAAAGAGTGAGGAGAGGCAAAATCTGATATAATCCCAGTCATTACAACCCTCTTTGTCTTCAGACCGTCAGGGCCACAGTGGCGGTCAAATCGCCACCAATGTGACGGTCCAGCAGCCACATTCTGACCCTGGCAGTTGTGCCACGGTCAGACCACCAGCACCCCCACTTTTCGGCCGCCCAACGGCCTGGCAGTGTTGGCGGTCCTAATACACCAGAGCAGCCCTGCAAGCAGCGCTGTCCTGGGGATTATGACCCACTTCTCCACCAGCAGTTACATGGTGGTGGCACCGACATGTAAAGGTTGGTCGAGACGGGGTGCAGGGGGCCCCATGGGACCCCCTGCACTGCCCATGCATTTGGCATGGGCAGTGCAGGGACTCCCATGGCCAGCCCTGTCGCACTTTTCACTGTCTGCTCTGCAGGTGTTGTGTGTTGTGTGCGTGCATGGGGGTGGGCGTCTAAGCATGTAGAGGGGGTGTGTGAGTGCGTGTATGCTTGTGGGGGTGATGCGTGTTTGGGAATGAGTGCGTGTATGTCTGTGGGTATGTATGTATGGATATGTGCGTGTATGTTTGAATGTGGGCGTGCGTGTCTGACTGTGTGTGTGGATGTTGGCATGTATGTCGGGTGTGTGCGTGTGTGTGTTGGTGGTGCCTGCATGCGTGTCGGGTGTGTGTGAGTTATGTGATGTGGGGGGTCAGGGTGGGGAGGGGGACCCTGCCACCTTTGGGCGGGTGGCAGGGGTTGTGGGGGGTGTAGGGGAGGGAGTCGGGGTGGGGGTGAGGGGTGGGGGAGACCCCTATCTTTGCCAGGGAAGGAATTCCCTGGTACTGATAGTGCTTACCACCATGAATTTCATGGCGGTTCAAACCGCTGGAAATCCACGGCGGTAAGCTGGGTCCAAATACCCCCGGCGGTATAGTGACGGCCGCCGGCCTGGAGACCCAGGTCTCCAGCCCGGCGGTCGTCTCCGCCCACCACAGGGCGGAACGGAGAACCGGCGGATGACCATGGCGGTAACCGCCATGGTCATAATTCCATAAGGTAAGACCGTCAGCCTGTTGGCGGTCTTACCGCCGGTTCTCCACCTTCCGCCAGGGTCGTAATGACCCCCATAGTCTATAAGAATATTTAAGAACTGAAGTTTGGAGATTAGCTTTTGGAGTCCACATTCTAGGTAAATCAGCTCAATTGTGGTATTTGAAATATCCTTCTGAACGTATTGCACTGTAAAGACTCAAGGAATTAAGCTGGTCTGTTGCATGAAGCTCTCTGACAATTAATTGTGGCTGGTGGAAATTTGACAATAATCACTTTTACTGTGGATCTATGGCATCTTGGTGAGAGCTTTTCTGTACACCAATCTTCATTGTTGTAATTAAGAACATTACTCTTGCCCAGGTACCAATTCCTGTTAGAGTTCTTATTGTATCTGCCAAAAAACGCCGCCCGCCGAAGTTCCCCCGTCAAAATACCGCTCCGCGGTCTAAAGACCGCTGACGGTATTTTGAGGTTTGCCCTGGGCTGGCGGGCGGCCGCCAAAAGGCCGCCCGCCAGCCCAGGGCAAACCTACCTTCCCACGAGGACGCCGGCTCCGAATGGAGCCGGCGTAGTGGGAAGGTGCGACGGGTGCAGTGGCACCCGTCGCGTATTTCAGTGTCTGCACAGCAGACACTGAAATACTTTGCGGGGCCCTCTTTCGGGGGCCCCGCGGCACCCCCTACCGCCATCCTGTTCCTGGCGGGAGACCCGCCAGGAACAGGATGGCAGTAGGGGGTGTCAGAATCCCCATGGCGGCGGAGCGTGCTCCGCCACCATGGAGGATTCCCCCGAGCAGCGGAAAGTCGGCGGGAGACCGCCGACTTTCCGCTTCTGACCGCGGCTGAACCGCCGCGGTCAGAATGCTCGTGGGAGCACCGCCAGCCTGTTGGCGGTGCTCCCGTGGTCGGTGGCCCTGGCGGCCACCGGCCGCCAGGCTCAGAATGACCCCCATAATATTTGCCTTGCTCATGTTGGCATGTAGTCATGTATTGTTGTTTTAGGTTTCAAGTGAAACCAATGCCCTTTGCAGGTCTATTACTGTTTCATCCAGGATAATTAGGTCATCTACATACTGTGATATTTAAATATGTGCATTGACACATTTTGGGGGGAATTCTCAAGCCTCAATTAATGCTATACCAATGTCAGCATTATAGAGGCAGACTAGACCACAGCCTTGTTTCAGACCTTCTGGTTAGAAATGTAAGTGCTACACCTATAATTCTGACCCACAGCTTGTTGAGTATGGAAATCATTGCTCTGAGTAATGGTGTTGGAATTCCCAATTCATTCGGATTATACATAAAACCTCTCTTTCTACTACCATGCCGCTGTCAAAAGAACATGCATAGAAAGGTGTGCATTGGTTGTCAATACAGTGATCAGTAATGAGGGTAATGGCTATGATTCAATCTTCATTGCAGCAATTTGGCCAGAACCATATAAACAGAAAAAGAAAATCTGTTTCACAACACCCCAGTTTTCAAGATCAGTGAGCAGCAAACTTGTGCAGGCTTGAATTCAATATCTAAAGGGGCAATTAAGCACTAATGATGTGAATTAGCTCTGTCTCCCAATTTGAATATCAGGTGTAAGATGGAGTAGCCCCATGTGTCAGAAACAGAGCCCAATTGAAAGCAGGCATTAAATACTCCTGGTAAACCATTGGATCTACTTTGCTGATTGCTTGGATAGTAAACATACAGTAGATAGTTGAAAGATATGGAGGATGTAAAACAAGTAGAAACATTGACCTCAGTTTTTTGTGTTATAAAAGTGGGTACCACTAACGTGAGTCTGATTGGTATTTCCATATAATCTGTAACACCTGTTCCATGTTTTCTGCTAGGGCTGTTGATATCATCAAGTCAATTTATAAACTACTAGAATTTACTGAGAGTGCAAATTAAGGTCCATCTCTAAAAAAAATCTCTTTGCTGCCTCCTTATTTTCCTTTTAATTTCTTTTAACTTGAACTATCATATTTAAAAGTACATCATCCCTTTGTCTTTTTTACTATCTTTTTTTATCTCTTTTGAGTGCAATCCTCCTTTATCTCAGTGAATGAAGGGATGCATGTAATTTCCTACCTGGGGCCTGATTCTTCCTGTTATCTTCTTTGTGCTAGCTAGATTAATTTTCAAGGAATTATATCAGCCATACTGAATTAATCTATATGAACTTATAATGGCTAACAGGGTGGTTAACCCGGTATAGGGTCAGGGTGTATTCCTACCACTCTTTACATTTATCAAGGACTGAGGAACTACTTGACCCTATTTAATGAGTAAAACATTCAGCATGTTCAATATTTGCTTAATAAGCAACACATGGGGAAGTGGTCACTCTTGTTCCTCTGAACCACAATAAAATGAGCACAGACTTGATGCAGTGAACATGAACTAAATATATAATCTAGTGTGGCCCATCTCCAGGGTTGGCAAGGAGTGAAATCCTTTGAATGATTAAGTCTGAGGCTACCATTTAAAAGTGTGAAAGAGACCTACAATTTCAGGGCCCTCTGTTTATCCTAGTGTTTTTACTGTGGGATACCCAATTGAACTGTGAGTAGTGGCCTGAAAGTCAACATTATAGATTATCCCTTTATTTTCAAGTAAATTCAAATTAGAAACCCCTGCTATGATCACTGCTGCTCCTAGATACAAGGACTTCAAGCTGCCACGTAAATAAAATCTCAAATAAAAAGTTGTGGCCACTTCCATGCATATTTAGATTGACATTTACTAATAAAATGTGGGATCGTTTTCCTAGTATCCAACATTTATCGAAAAAGACAGCTTTAAAGACAGTTCAAAATTGTGTTATTGTGTAATCATAGCATCAATAGCTATAGATATGTAAATTGAAAGACTACCTTCTGAGTGACCATGCTTACATGTCTTTATAGCTGGAATGTTGATGTTATGGTCTCCCTTTGCGGCCTGAGATATTGTGATCCAAATCTCTTGCAAGCATAAGATATGACGGTTTGATAAGAAGGAGACTGCAGCAGGTTGTTGAGGAGCTCTCTAGCACAATTACAACCATTTATTTTTTATTTTGACTGTTTCTTATTATGTTTGCTCTGGTACAATAATAGGAAATACTGCTTATGTAAGGCATCCTAGGACTAATTATTGTATAATGGCAGCTATGCTTGCCACATTGTTAGTATTCATGGTCTTATTGAGGCCATATTTTCTACCATTCTGGCTTTCCTTGGAATAATAATGTCTATGACTGACATGTTGTCGAGGTCCTTAGCATTATGATGGGCATCTATGGAGCAGTCGGGGCTCTGACAAAATGGTGGGCATCCTTGGCATAAAGTAGACATATTTAGCATTATGGAAGGCAGACCTGGCATGTGATAGTAAAACCTGGTCATGCGGAGCGAAATTGAAAGACTACCATGTGAGTGACCATGCTTACATGTCTTTATATCTGGAATGTTGATGTTATAGTCGCCCTTCACAGCCTGAGAATATGAACTATGCCAGTTTGATAAGAAGGAGACTGCAACAGGTTATTGAGAAAATGTCCTTAGACCTGCGGCTTTCCAGGATTCTATGAGATTAAGGAATATGATACTTTAAAAGGCACATCTAATAAGTGATGCACGTTATCAGGGGTATGTTGGGGGCTGAGCCTCAAAAATGTTCAGGTCACACAAGCAGTCAACTGGGTCAGTAGTTATCAAAGCTTCTGGAAGTTAATATTGAATGTCTGGTGTATGGGAAATGGTTTCCGTCTCCTACAGTTCCAATTGATGCTGCAGGGGCTGAAATTAAAGAACTTGGGGGGTTATTACAACTTTGGAGGTGGTGTTAATCCGTCCCAAAAGTGACGGTAAAGCAACGGATATACCACTAGCCGTATTACGAGTCCATTATATCCTATGGAACTCGTAATACGGCTGGTGGTATATCCGTCACATTTGGGACGGATTAACACCTCCTCCAAAGTTGTAATAACCCCCTTGTGGTCTGTGTATAGTATTCATAAGAATTGATGGATATTTTACCACTTTTTTGCATAACACATCTCTGGCACAATTATGACCATTTATTTTTGATTATGACTGTTTCTTATTATGTTTGCACTGGTAAAATAATAGTAAATACTGCTTATGTCAGGCATCCTAGCACTAATTATTGTATAATGGCAGCTATGCTTGCCACATTGTTAGTATTCCTGGTCTTATTGAGGCCATATTTTGCATCATTCTGTCTTTCCCTGGAATAATATTGTCTATGACTGAAATTTTGTCGAGGTCCTTAGCATTATGATGGGCATCTATGGAGCAGTCGGGGCTCGGACAAAATGGTGGGCATCCTTGCCATAAAGTAGGTATATTTAGCATTATGGAAGGCAGACCTGGCATGTGATAGTAAAACCTGGTCATGCGGAGCAAAATCTGTCAATGTGATTCATTGGTATTAGGAAAATCACAAGCTGGCATTTGGAGGTTATACTTGAATACTGTTTATGTAGTAAAACTGGAGTTTACTTTGCAGACAGAGAAACAAGGTTTTCTTTAAGGGTGTTTAACTAATAAGAAAAGTTCATATTTCATTAAAAAAACATGTATTTTGCTGAAAGGCCTAAAGCTATGTTTGACTTTTATGCTTCTCCTGAGAGCATGTGTCCTGATTGAAAACCAGGGACTGTTGTGTATGAAATTATGGTTGCATACTTGCTGGGGGGTTTGGGAAGATTTACCATGAAAATAAATTGCCATGAATTAGTAAACCCAGCTCTTTACAGCACAAATCTCATAATCTGTCATGATTCTGAAAACTGCCTATAATTTATTACCTATTATACATGAAATGTCAGCTAAAACATGCATATCTACTATTGCATAACTGAAGAAAAGGCAGAAATTAAAATGTGCTATTTAGAATTGTACTCACAGAAACCTCGAACTATTTTATGTTCTACTCTGCATTAAAAGACTGTAAAACATAGAAACTTGAATTGATAAGGCATTTTTCAAATGCAACTACCGAAGACAATTTTCTAGTATAGCATATTTAAATGGATAAATCTGAGAACCAATAACATATTCTTAAATGTAGGTAGCAACAAAAGATGAGCAATATTCACAATCCTTAATTATTGTACATTTATCTTTGTGATGCTGTATGACATGAAATAAGAATATTTATGTGCAAAGAATTCAAAGGAAGAGATTGGTTATTTGAATACAATATTTATGAATCAAACTAATAAAAATATCAAATAAGTGTACATAGTACACACCAGACAGTAAAGGCAACTTGTAAGTGTGCACTTCTGAACTATAAGTATTACAAAGAAAAATAACAGAGGACTGTATTTTTTGTAAGGCATTTCTAATGGTATGTTTACTTTCCATGTAAGCTTTCATTCTAAAAGTAAAAGTAAAGAGATTTTTAATGTTTTTTTGTATTTTTAATTGCAGATAACAATCAGAATTCTCCAAAAATGAGGAGAGTTAAATAGATATGAACTAGAACTAATGCTAAAGAGAAGGTACCTCTAACACTCCGATGAGGATGAACTTGATGAATTTCAAACAATGAAAAAGTCAAAAGAGATGCTCTAAAATAGGACTTTTGAATTACCTTGTTCAGCAAATATTGTCTACTACATTTATTTCAACTCTTGTATAGTATTAGCTGTTAATGAAAATATTTATTGGCTAATATGCAATATGCATAAATGTTTGATGTGGTTTATTTAATTATGAAAGCCAATCAAATTGTGGTATTTGTACAAATAAATGAGATGAAGATACAATGAAGATGTTCTTCTTCATGTTTCAATTGATTCTATTTCATATCAAAACTTTTCCAAAGAAAAGCACATCTTGTCATGAGCAATCACTATGATATTGTACGTCACATATTGATTTGAGGAACTTAAATATCAAAATGATTACCATAAAGTGCAATATTTAAAATAGGGTGCTGCATCTACTAGACTTTAATGTTGTTACTAACTTAAACTGTGATGGCATAGAAGGCACTTGATGTAATTGGCCCTCTCCACAGGGTCATCTCTAAACTTTTTGCCTTCACGTCTCTATCTTTGCTCAATTTGCTTTTGTTGGCTTTAGGACTCTGTACACTTTACCATTGCTAACCAGTGATAAATGCTTGTGCTTTCTCCTTAAAACGTGGTAGTATTGGCTTATCCCTAATTGCCATATTTAATTTACTTATAAGCCCCTAGCAAAGTGCACTATGTACTCAGGGACTGTAAAATGAATGTGACAAGTGGACCTGCAGCACTCTTAAATTCATTTTCCACTACTGCAGGGCCTATCTCTCCCATAGGATAACATTGGAGTTGGCTCATTACATTTTATAAGTGTAATTCCCAATGAAAAAGAGATAATATCTTCAAGTCTGATGTCTCTGGAATCACAATTTATAATCCAAATCTATGGTGAAGTCGGATTCTAAATTGCAATTCTAAAAAATTCCACTTTTAGAAAGTTGGCATTTTGTTGTCTTAGAAATTTGGTGCTTGCAGCCTGTCAGGTCACCTGGCTGGACATAGTTAGCACAGGGCTTTGTGTATTCCTCCTAGATAGCCACACACAATGGGAGCCTAGGTGTGTCTATATGGGCCTTCACTGGCAGGACGGGAAGGAGGAGCTGGGTACAGCCCCACTTATACCTGAATAGGCTATGTCGTGTCTCCAAACAAAGGGCTGCATGTCCCTGTAGTTAGTCTGGAGCCAGGAAAGACAGGGCATCTATGCACTTCGAAAGGCACACCTTTAGAATGCTCCCCCACTTCAAAGGCACCACTGGGTATAAATGCCAGACCTCAGACACCTACACTTTAGTACACTTATGGACCTGTCGATACTCTGCCAGGAAGAGGGTTTGTTGTTCTGTTGAAAGGATGGCTACTCTGCTGTACTGCCACTATGAAGGAGCTGCTGCCTTGCTGTGTTGACCTACTAACTGCTGCCCTCTTGCCTGGGAAGGCAGAACTGGACCTGTAACCCATATTGAACCCAGGACCCCAGAGTGACTCAAAGGGTTAGTCTGCTGGCCTCCTGATCTGAGCCTCAGGGACATAACAGGCTCCTCACAGCTCCTGCACCTGTCTTCAATGAATTCCTGATCCCCAAGAGAAGCATCTCAGATCGTGGGCCCTTGGTGTGGTTCTCAGGCTCTTAAGGTCAAGCATTTGGGCTCTTCACAGCCACAAACTGGCCCATTCACACAGGAACTGTGCCGCGTGCAAGGAAAATCAGCACAAGCCTCAGCAAGTTCATCTCTTCACACAGTAAGCATTGCCTGCCATGTGGATTTCCACCGCGAGGCTCTAGTCCACTCTTCCACAATGCCCGGCCTGCTCTTCGTGCCTCACCGACAATCAGCAGTGATGCTTCCCTTTGTCTTGGCAATTTCTTCCTCGCCAACGGAACTCTTAGCACCAAACTTGAGAAGGTAAATCTTCAGAGAGGCTGATCTGGGATTGTATCTGATGCTCATTCCATTGTGGTCGGCTTGAAGTTTTGACTTTGACCTAGTCCAGCATGATCAGGTTGCTGTGTATGGCGCTTTATGCTTTTAGGCACTATAGTGCAGTTTATTCTTCAAAAATACATAACTCTGGTTCTACTGAATAGGCTTTGTCGTTTTGTTTTTGTTTTATATATTAAATTGTGCTGCATTTTTCTAACCTGGTGTGGGATCTTTTTGTGTGGTGTTTTTGCTGTTTGAAGTGTTGCACATCTACTTTACATTTTGCCTCTAAGTTAATCCTGAGTGCTCTGTGTCAAGCTACTAGGGGGTTGAGCACAGGCTAATTTGGAGTTTGCTTGTGCCTTACCCTGACTAGGATTGTGGCTGCTATTTGACCAGCGCTCCCATCCCAGTCATCCAGTAAACCAATTGTAATAGCATTTATTTTATGTGTATACATTTGCAAAATGGCAGAAAATGACAGGTTTGTAACAATTAAAAAGGGTAAGTATTTTAGTGGAGTTTCTTGGATAAAAACTAAAAAGAAATGATCAGAATAATTTATGGGAGGTAAATTGAAGATGTTTCTGAAAAACAAAATGTGTGTTTTAACATCAAGAAATGAACATCTCATGCATTATGTAAACCCAGATTCTTGCCATATCTGTTCTTGCTGGCTATGAAACTCTGTATATGTTACAGCTGCTAACCAGTGGTGCAGTGCCTGTGTTCCTCCTTTCAGCGTAATCAAATTGGTATGCTCCTAATTGGCATATTCATCCTTGCCTCTAAGCCCCTAGTATATGACCCAGGGCCTCAATTTCATTATTGGTCTGCAGCACCAAGTATGCAATCCACTAAACTGATGGTGTAAAATATAACATCAGGCTAACCATTGAAGCCTGAGTGTGGCAGTTTAAATATTGAAATTCAACTTATCAAAGTAACCCCTTTTAACTGATTATCATAATCTCACCCTTATGTAGGCCTTTCTGCCCATAAGTCATGATGCATGGTGTATAAAAGCACATGTCAAAATTTAAAGAAAGATTTTCAGAAAGTGCACACAACATAATGCAGCAAAACAAATTGGTGATCTGCGATACATGAATGGGAGAGAGCAGAACATTGCCACATTACAAACATATGGCGTGGTTCAGTTCTCTACCTATGTTGGTGCACTTATGGCTGGTTTATTTCCTAAAGGGAAGGCATACAGAGCTAGCAACACTAGCAGAAGTAGCAAGATCGGCAATTTCAGCAGAACATATCCTGATATGCTGACTGTTAAAGGGAGTAAGATTTTCTAATCCTCCTTTGCGGAAATAAAAATAATCATATGTGGGATGTGAATATTGTTCCAAATTGTTCATGAGTTGGGCTGGAAAAAAAAACCTCTCTCTCAAAATCCTTTCTGTAAAACTCACTCTTCTGCTTTGTCTAGTCTTGCTGAAAATGTTTTTGTTATGTTAACACTTTGGATGTGTTTTCTGTTCAAAATAGCCCATCTAGGCTATGGTAACACTTTGGGTGTGTGTGTTTTCTGTTCAATATAGCCCATCTAGGCTATGTTTTCATGTTCGTAGAAGAACTAAAACAAATTTGTCTCTTTTCTTTCCATACTTTCCTATTCAGCCTAGACTTTATAATTGTCTAAGAAAGTGTATTGCAAACACCAAAGATTTGAGAATGTACCCTTCATCTCAACTCATATCCTTTGGGTACCCTCACAAGTCAGTTCCTTTTCCTACACTAGAACATTGGGCCAGATGTATGAAGCCTTTTTGCATTTGCAAACGGTATGAATGCCCGTTTGCAAAATAAAACAGGCCTTTCAGAACGTCTGAAAGGCATTCTGAACGTAATTTAAAGGAATCGCTAAAATAACGATTGCTTAAAATTGCGACCCCATTTAGAGAATCGCAATTTGCGATTCTCTAAATGCGGCATTGCAAATAAGGAATCCTTATTTGCGATTCCTTATGCACATGTGTGAAGCAATTCCTGAATGTGAATTGGGCATTAAGGAATCGCTATTACCACCAAGTTGACCTTGGTGGTAATCATGCGCAAATTTTTAAAATGCATTAAATGCCCTTTTGGCATGTGTGCACCTTACATGTCTTCCAAAATTGTATTGAGGTGCAGCAGAGGGGGCCTTAGGCCCCCAGCACCCTGGAGTTTGCATTTCCGGAATTGCGAATTCCAGTTAGGAATTTGCAATTTGGGAAATGCAAAAAATTCGCACTTATGGGCCGACAGGCCCAAAGGTGCGAATGGGGACTGTATCGCAATTTGCGATTCAGTAATAGCATTTGCGATTTTTAAGAAATCGCTATTACCGAATCGCAAATATGATACATTGCATTTTGCGAATCAGAAATAGCGATTTCTTAAAAATCGCTATTTCCGAATCGCAAAAGGCTTTTTTCATACATCTGGCCCATTGGTTCAGATTGGTAATGCATTTGACAGGTATCAACACTTCGGTTTCCAGGGCAAACTCACTGGAAGTGATACGGCATCTAAAGTATTTTGGTCCTGGGAAACTTTGGACAGCATTCTCCAATCTGTTGATTTTTCTAATGGTTCTATCTCTAGAATGTTCTATGGTAAACCCATTCCTCACATGGCTGATTCTATAGTTCTATAGTTGCATAATAGTATAATAGGAGCCTGTGGTTTTGCAATAAAATAGAGATTTTCTTTGCTTTAGTGCAAGAAAATCTTGATTTTATTAAAGACACAGAGGCAAGAGTTATGCCTCCACTCTCCTTCTTAATCCTCTCATCTTCTTAACAATGCCAGTCAAAAATCCAAAACTGACATTGTGAGTAAGACTTCTGGTATGAGATCGTCCTTCAAGATGTATCTTGTTATTATTGACAAGGATATCAACTCAAAAAGGATGGTCTCACCTTGTCCAGCCCCACAACTACAGAAGATCAGCACAGTGTTTTTATTATGGTGCTCTCTGTTGTTATTGCTTCATTTCTTTTATTACAAGCTCCTTAAACAACTCATGCAAGAAAAGATGACATGTTGTCTCAGTTAAGATGTTTATAGTATTCCTAGTGGTTGATAGGTTTGTGACATTGTGATCTTATTTTGTAGCTGTTTTGTAGTCACAACAGGTAATGCATTTTGTTCTTGGCTGCTATTTAATAAAAGCAATAAAAGAAGGTATAATACTTGCTTCCATATTTTTAATAAAATTAAGACTTTGTTTCACTGAAGTTAAGAAAATCTCTATTCCTAGAGAATAAAATGTATTGGAACAGTGCCAGAGTGAAAGAGAAGAATATTTATTTGTTTATGATATATAAAAAGCAACAGTGAATTTCCCTTAATTTTTTGAATGAGAGATAGAGTAAGAGTGTATACTAAAAAGAAATGCATGGGGTCAGTTCCAGGATGAAAGAGAGGAATGGTTATTTGTTAGTAAAGCATGAAAAGCAACTGTGAATTTATGGCATGTAAAAGAAATGTGTCATTGAAATAGAAAAAGGACGCCCAGACCATCACTATGATATAAAGGCATGTAGCCACTTGCCTATTTAATTGGAATTGTAGGAATAGTGGTTTGGAATAGTGGTTAATCCAAAGACACATGATATCTTTTGACAAGGGTTCAAGTCCTTTTTGTATTCATTTTCATTTTTTTTATTTTACCCAAATGAAAGCTGGTGCTTAGGAAATCACCAACTAACATGTAGGCATAAAACAGTATGACAGAAATCTGTGACATGCTGGGGCATCTGTCACATAAATTGTGCCATATGCCACATGCCAGAGTGAGACGTGTCACATGCGACATTAGTAAGGGGCTTTTGTCATATAGATAATTTTGAATGATGCATTTACCTGGGGTTTCTGATCTTCTATTTGGTTCAGTCAGTTTCCTTTTACTTTTAAATGTCTTAGACTCTTGGTAAATGTATAAGTATTAAGTAACATATTCTGTGCTAGGGATTAGGGATCAATTAAGTGACTTTGGGGATAAGTGCAATGGGAGACCTATTAATTTAGATGGGTCAGTTGATAAATATGAAGCATGTAATAAGGATTGACTTAATTTTTTAAAAAATCCCCTGTGTTATGTTTTACATTTAGAAATCTATTAGTTGCTGAAAAATACGTCACTGAAAAAATATTGTGGTGTGGGGAAATGTGATGTTTTATGTAGACCCACTCAGAGGGACACACACTCAACCCGATTTTCTCTGCCAGCAATCACGTCTCCTTCAGCCACAGCACCGAACTCCACTGGACATATCACCGCTGCATCTACTTCTTCTTCAAGAAACCCACAACACACCACCACCCACAACGGATCCCCCACCGCAGTTGGAACAAGGTCACTGAAAACCAACTTATCTCGACCCTCTCCTGGAACCCACTCATCGACACCACTTACACTGATGCAGCTGCCACAAATTCAGGCAATGGGTCAACACCTGTGCCAATACTCTCACCCCGATCAAGAATCCCTCCAACAGTCGCATCAACAGAAAGGCCTTCTGGTTTACCGCCGTCCTCCACGAATCTAAGCAAACCTGCCGAAGACTCGAAAGAAAGTGCCGCTAAGATCAGACACTGTACAACCACACAGCCTTCGAAAACGCCATCCGCAGATACCACCAATTCATCTGAGTGTCCAAGAAAACCTCCTTCAAAGACCGAATCAACAACAACACACACAGCCACAAAGAGCTCTACAACGTCGTGAAGGAACTCCCCAACCCCAATGAAATCCCACCATCCCAAGACCACTGCGACTCCCTAGCCTCTTACTTCCACTGCAAGATTGCAGACATCCACAACAGCTTCTGCACCCATAACCCCCCACTAACCACCAATACCACAGATTCACCTCCAACCAACCTCCTGCTCTCCTGGACCCCCGTCAACGACAACGATACCATCTAAATCATGAACACCATCCACTCCGGCTCTCCTGCCCTCACCACATTCTCAACAAAGCAAGCTCCGTCATCATACCCCAACTACGGAAAATCATCAACAGCTCCTTTCAGTTCACCACCTTCCCGGAGAGCTGGAAACACACCAAGATTAACACCCTCCTGAAAACCCCAAGGCGGACCCAAAGGACCTCAAGAACTTCTGGCCTATCTCCCTGCTTCCCTTCCCAGCAGAAGTCATCAAGAAGGCTGTCAACAGACAGCTAACTTGCTTCCTCGAGGAGAACTGCACCCTAGACCCTTCCCAATCTGGATTCCCCAGCATCCACAGTATCGAAACCACCATCATCGCCACCACCAATGACATTGAACCATACTGGACAACGGCAAAATCACGGCCTTCATCCTCCTGGACCTCTCAGCCGCGTTCAACACCGTCTGCCACCACACCCTACGCTCACGCCTCAGCAATGCAGGAATCTGCGACAGAGCCTTGGACTGGGTCACCTGCTTTCTCACTGGCAGAGCCCAGAGAGTCCGCCCATTCCGCTCGGAGGCCGCCAAGATCATCTATGGCATACAGCAAGGTTTGTCTCTCTGCCCAACCCTCTTCAACGTCTAACATTGCCCGATCACACAACCTTAACATCATCTCATAAGCCGACAACACCCAGATGATCCTCTCTCTCACCAAGGACTCTGCCAAGACCAACCTCCACGAAGGAATGAAGGCCATCGCCGAATGGATGGAGAGCAGCTGCCTCAAACTCAATTCCGACAAGATGCAAGTCCTCATCTTCAGCTCCACCCCCTCCTCATGGTATGACTCTTGTTGGCCTGCCACTCTCGGAGCCGCCCTGACTCCCACCGACCACGCACGCAACCTAGGATTGATCTTGGATGCCTTATTATCCATGACCCAGCAAGTCAACGCCATCTCCTCCTCCTGCTTCAACACCTTCTGCATGCTCTGAAAAATCTACAAATGGATACCCACCGAAACCAGAACAGTCACCCAAGCCCTCGTAAGCAGCAAACTGGACTAAAGTAATGCCCTCTACGCAGGAACCACAGCCAAACTCCAGAAGAGGCTGGAACGCATCCAGAACGCCTCCGCACACATCATCCTGGACATCCCCCCCACTGCCACATCACAGACCATCTGAGAATCCTGCACTGGCTCCCAGTCAACAAGAGAATCACCTTCAAACTTCTCACCCACGCTCACAAAGCACTGCACAATACCAGACCAGAATACCTCAACAGACCGCTCTCCTACACCCTGACCTGGCATTTCAGCTCCGCCGACCTCGCCCTTGCAACCGTCCGATGTGTTCGCAGAACTACAGCTGGCAATAGATCATTCTTGCACCTCGCCACCAAAACGTCGAACACTCTTCCCACCCACCTGAGCCAGACCAAAGACCTCCTTACCTTCAGGAAACTTGTGGCTGTTCGACCAGTAGCAGCACCTGGCCCATCCTCACCCCCCTCCTCAGTGCCTTGAGACACTCATGGGTGAGTAGTGTGCTTTACAAATTCCTGATTGATTGATTGATTATGGTGAGAGAGATCATCTCTGTGATTTATGTATGAAGTTGAAAATACAAACACACGGCTATTAGAATGTTGGGAGCTACTGATGACAGAGTAAAGCTCACAGGTTACTATACCATTATGCCATAGTTAGAAGGATAGAGTTGACTGTGTAGTATTGGAGGGTTACACTTGAATGGGGTGAAATGTGTAATGTTGGATTTTGTGAGAATTCCAGTTGGACTTTGGATGGTCCATAAATATTTTGCCTAGGCAATAAAAGTAACACTTATTGGTGCCATTGTTTCGTTGTATTTCAGATTTTTTCTTTTCAATCCAGGCATTCTTATATCAAACCTAGGAGCATTCTTGAAAAACATTAAGACATGAGGATCTGATTGTGGCAACAGATTTATAAAGAAATGGTAAGCTTTAGGGGAATTGTTAATAGCCATTGGAATTGAGGGCCCTCTAAAGAATGAGTACTTTTAAACCTGATATTGTGAGTACCCCTAAGGAATTGCTGTCTCCTTTACATACACAGGGTTAAGAGTAGAATATTAAGAATCCTCACAGTAATGTTGGTGAAGGAATGTCAAGGGTTTGCGCCGCGCAGTGGTTCCCAAACTGGGAGCCGCGGCTCCCTGGTGCGCCATCAAAACTAGCCAGGGGCGCCGCACACAGTTTGGGAACCACTGGCTGTAATTTTCTTGTGTCCGAACTGGTAATAGCTCAGTGGTTCCCAAACTGTGTGCGGCGCCCCTGGCTAGTTTTGATGGCGCACCAGGGAGCCGCAGCTCCCAGTTTGGGAATGGTGTTGAAGATATTGCAATAGGCGGCATTAAGTTTCTTGTTACCCATACATTTCCAGTTTTTGGAAGGAAGGTGAGTAGGGCTAAACTACAATGAGACATCTTGAAGATTAGCAAAGATATTGTATATAAATGTTTAGATATGAGAGTAGGAAAACTTAAAATCCTGCTGTCTTGTGAAGATGAGAAGCCAATTTATTCACTTTCCCTGATGTAGTAAATGTGATATGAGCCCCCATCAAGTAGAATTGGAGAATTGCTCTTTAACTTGGAGTGTTATGTCGGATGAGTTTTGTAAAAGCTCTGTACATATAGATATAGGGGGTCATTTCAACCTCAGCGGTCTTTTCACAAGACCGCTGAGGGACAGCCGTGCTGAAGACCGCCAGTGCTGGCGGTTTTCCGCTCGGCGAATTATGACTGCTGGCAGCCTTCTGTCCTTTTCTGGACAGAGAGCCGCCAGCAGCCATAATGCTGTCGGCGTGGAAGTGGAGGTTGCTCCACCTCCACTGCCCCATCAACAGAACACCGCCCACGTGATTCGGCGTGGCGGTGTTCTGTTGATGGGGTGCTGGCGGCGGAGAAGCCCCCATGGATCCCGCCCCCTCCTGGAGGATCAACGGACCAGGTAAGTTGATCGTCCGTTAGGGGGGGAGTTTTGTGTTGTGTGCGTGCATGGAGGTGTGCGTGTGAGTTACTCGGTAACAACAGTAAGGTAGAAAATGAATTGCAGGACACATGTGTACCCAACAAAACTACTGCTTGGGTTCATTTCCAAAAAATGATGAAAGTCCAAGGCCATTGGCCAGTCCATAAAATGTGTTCACAATTACAGTATACTGCCAACACTTGACTCCCAGTTGCAAGGGAACCTCCACAGAAAGGGGCATCAAGGGGGCAGGCAGGCACCTCAGGGATCATCCTTGGGAGGGGGGTCAGATATGGGAGGGGGTTGGACTTGAACTTGGGGGCTGGGCAACATTTCTAGGAGGGGTAGGCTCCTTGGTGGAGAGGCGTGTGTGCTTGCAGGGGGGCAGGGGAGACCTCTAAGGTGAAAAGGAGGGGCTGGAGGTAGATGGGGGGCTCTTGGGTTTGGGACAGGGTGGAGGAATCGGGTCGGGATTTGGAGCTCGAGGGAGTGGTTGTCTGCTGTGTCAGTGTGGATGTTGTGGGTGTGTGCTTCTGGGAGGTGTATGTGACATGGTAAGGTCTGTGTATGGTTGTTGTCTGTTGAGTGGGTGAGTGAGTGTGTTAGTGTTTCTTGGGGGTCTGGGAGGTGGAGGTGCTGGGGGATGAAGTGGTAGATGTGTGTGTAGGTGTTGGGGTGGAGACTGCGGGTATGCTGGATATGGTGGATATCTGTGTGTCTGTAGTTGTGTTGTCTGCGGGTATAATGCTTGTGGTTGATGTGTATGGTTTTTCTGGGATGGTGTCTGCGGGTATGATGGGTGTGGTGGATGTGTCACTGACTGTTGGTGTGGTGCCTGTGTGTATGCTGGATGTGTTGTGTGTGATGCTGGGGGTGTGGGGATGTCGGGGAAGTTGTGTCTGTTGTGTCTGTGGCTGTTGTTTGCTTGTGTGCCAGTGTGTTTTGTGGTTCTTGTGTTTCTGTGTGCTCCCCTGTGTGTTGATGTGGACACATGAAAATCTGTCTGTGTGCTTTGGGTAGGTAAGGGGAGGAAATTTGGATTGGGAAGAGTGAGGTGGAAAGGGGGCGAAAGGTGGGGGGTGACTGGCTGCTGTCAGTGTGGAGGTCGGAGCCTGAAAAGTTTTCTGTAGGCCAGACATTGCACCATGAATTCCTTCCAGGAATGTATTAGTCTGTTGTAGCTGATTTGCCAATCGCTGGATGGCTTCAGAATGGCTGTCAGAACCACAGAGATTGTTCTCAGGGAGTCAATAGCCTCCTCACTGAGAGCAGCAGGGGTGACAGGGGCTGCGGCGGAGGTGCCTGCGGCAAAGGAGACACCCACCCTCTGGGGTGAGCCAGCACGGCCAAGTGGATGGGGAGCAACAGGGAGGGTGGTGATACAGTGGGGGTGGCGGACATGGATGGCACAGAAGGATACTGCAATGGATCCGCCACTATTAGGGAGAGTCCACTGAAGGAAGAATTTGATGATGATGATGTCAGTTTCCTACGTGCAACTCCCACGTCCTCCAGGCCACTGGGTTCCTCTAGTGGTGTCTTGACCTAGGTCCCATGGTCAGATGCTTCCCCACTCTCCTTCACCTGCCAGTGCTGATGCTGCAAATAAAATGAGGAATAGGGTCATCACATGTCCATGATCATACTTGAACAACAGCTCTGATTAGCAAACATTACCATGTTGTTAAGTAGGCCCCAGCAACAAACTCAGCCTAAGTGGCTCATACATGTGCCGTATCACATGCATGCATGCCATATGAACTGTCAACAGTTGCCCACAGGAAAACCAGCATCTCAGACAAGTACAATTGCATGGCTGAAGTTGTACAATCACAATAACCTTTCAACCATCAGGAGACCACATCACCCTCCAAGTTTTTCCCAATGGAGCAGACCTCAGTCACCAGTTGGCATACAGTAGTTGGCCAATGCAAAATGCATTCCCACAGATCCCACACAAGATCATGCACATATCTATTTGTCACATACAGGATGACCCAACAAGAAATGATTATACAAAATTGTGCCATGTTGATTACTATGGGGTCATTATGACCCCGGCGGTCTGTGTAAAGGTGGCGGTAGTACCACCAACAGGCTGGTGGTACATACTGCCACATTATGACATTGGTGGGTTGATACCACACCGACCGCCATGGCGGTAGCAGCCACTGGGCCGGAGATAACAATCTCCAATCCGGCGGCTACTGTACCACCGGAGGCATTTTAACCCTGCCTACCGCCATGGTTTTCGTGGCGTTCGTAGTGCCACGAAAACCATGGCATTAGGCCCTACCAGGATTCCTTCCCTATCACTCGCAGGAGATACACCTACCCCCTCTTACATTTCCTGATGCCACCACCCCCCTCCATCCATGCTCCCCCCTTCCAATTCACCCCCATACACGCACACTCGCAGGCACACACCACGCATTCACACACTCACTCACACAGGCATACACGCATTTATACACGCTTGCATCCATTCATTCATGCACACATCCATACACACATTCATAATGATACGCAGACACACACTCACATTTCAATATATACACGCATTCTCACACATGCACACACATGCAAACAATACTACACACACATTTGCATTCACGCACACACACACACACATTCATGCACACACCCCACACACACACACAACACCCTCCACCCCCCTACCCTGTCAGAAACCTGACTAACCTGCATCCCGGGGGTCTTCTGCCAGGGGACGGGATGTGGCAATGCTACCGCCAGCAGCACCCGCCAGCAGAACACCGCCAGGACATATTATTTCTCATAATATGGCTGGTGGCGGTCTACTGGTGTGGCGCTGCTGATGGTAGCAGCTCCACCTTAACAGCATCCGCCAGTATGGCCACAGATGGATTTCCACCCTTCTTGTGGCGGAAATCCGCCTGTGGTCATATTTAGGCTGACGGATGTTAACGGCGGCGATGGTCTTTTGTCGGCCGCCGCCGTAGCGGTAGGCAGCACTTACCGCCAATGTTATACTTAGGACCTCTATCCTGGAGAAGGTGACATGGAAATACCCATGTCACACTGGAAACATATCAATAATGCACACTTCACCAAAGTGATATTTGTCCCAATAGAGTCATGAAGGTAGTGTAAATCTTGCTCAGATAGGCCTCACATGTGGCATGGAAATGGACACTCTAAATATCATGTGCAATATGTCAGGGAGAGATGTCCCCAAAATAAACAACACAATGAATCAGCACGCCCCAGGTTAACATGTGCAATATGTCAGGGAGAGATGTCCCTAAAACACACAACACAATGAATCAGCACGCCCCAGGGTAATCAATCACCACTAGTGTGTGGCACCCCCTACAATGACATACACTCAGAGAGCAGGAGAAGCCATTAGTCCTTTGCATGTTGGAGAGACACAGAGATTAGCAAGTACTTGTAGAAGCCCCTCAACATGTTGCCCAATGGGAAGCTACATCACTGTCCACATTTTGGTCATGCAAACCCAGATATCTGTCTGTGTATGAACTCCTGTACCCAAACACATGTGATTTTAACATAACTGAAAGTCACACCATAAAGTAGTCCAACAGTCAGGACACAAACCTTACACATTACACATGTGCATTCATGCATTGCACGTTTGATGTGATGCCCCATCAACAGCTATTCACATTGTGGCTCTTAACTCTAGACCTATCTGTCATGTCCTTCATTGCTACTGCAGTTAGATATGCCAAATGATAAGCTATGCTGGGTGAGGGTATGTGTCAGCCAAGAATCAATGGTGACATGCTCCTGCATGTGGCATAACATGAAATGTATCCCCATTGTTGATGTACTATTCTACAAACAGTGTGCCATACACATATATGTAAGGGAATACAGGCATCATCCCATCAATATAGGTAAAAACAATGCATGAAACTGCAGCTCACAAGTGTTTTTTAAAGAGAAAGGAACCCATGCTGACATGTAGGCACAACAGATATTGGCAAAAGTGATGGCACATGAACCATGTTAATGGGCATTCCCCATTTACCAAGGGTAAAGTTGTTATCTATAGCTGCATCCAAAAATCAATGTAATCTCTGTCACATGTATGTTGGACATCTTCAAGTTACAGTCTGCAGTGAGACACCAGCACCCATCATACACTGAGGACAATTAGTTCTGGGTGGCAGATGCCTATATACACATTTACCCAGACACATGGCAGAGGACAGTGATCCCTCACCTACTTAACTCTGGTATGGAATATTTAGGAGTAATTGTCTGTTGCATAGGAATTACACCCACTACAACACCAGACAGTACTTGATTGATCAATGTACACAACCATATGTCATCCTGCAGAGCAACTGGTTTGTAGATTCTGCCCAGTTGTGTCCTAGGTCCCTGGGACAATAGGCAAGGTACATCAGTATACAACACATGACATGTCTGTACAAACTATCACTCATCTACTGTGTGACACATGGCACATCTCTAATTGTCATGGGGAATAGTCAGACCCAAACTCAATCACTTGGAAATGGAACAGGCACGAATATGCCCTGCACTCACCCGCTTGTGTTTGCTGTGCAATCTTACTGACATAATGTGGGTCATGCTTTAGCAACCTCACTGAGATGTGAGCCACTATGAGACGTATCACACCTCTGTGGCTTCTAAAGAGTAAACACCTTAGGCATGAATGGACCAACACATTCACACTACATGAGAATGACTCTCCATAGTACAACACAAACATTATAAATGGGTAACACTGAAGGGATGGCCATGGTGGGTACAGGAAGTGTCTACCCTGTCCATGTGTGGACTAACAAATGCAGACCCATGCCACTTCAGGTAGTGGGTTTCTGTGTTATGTACCTGTACCACAGAACATTCCTTTGGACATATGTTTCCATCCTACAGAGATGGCCTCCAACAAACATGTGCTGTACAGTTTCTGATATGAGACCAAGCTACTGAGTCACATATCATGGCCTTACAGGAACCAACACACTATCTGCACTGTGAGACTTTCAATTATGCAATAAGCCTGCACAGGACAAACATGTCCTGTGGGAAGATGACAACAGGGCTCTAGGAGTAAGGGACCTGTCATGAGTCAAAGACAAACATTGACAAAGATGCTAAGTGCACATGTGGACTACATTAGTAACTCACCTTTGTACCCATTCCTAACCTAATCGAAGGAATAAGGCATTCTAGGCAGGATTTCACACCAGAACCTCATATAGCCAACGTGATATGATCTAATGGGGTACAACAAGTGGGCACAGTGCCACAGTTGTATAGCCACAGTGACTCCACCCTAGTGTAGATTAGGACCCATGCTGGGAGAGACATGTGACAGGCCCTGCCACCTGAACAGAGAGAACCTACATGACATTAGACTTCCATCACTTCCAGGCATGACAGTACATTCTGTAGCCAACAGCAAATTGGCATGTGGTGTGTGTGGGAACCTGAAGGGCAGAGTGAGCCATGATATGCCTTCCAAACAACAGTTTAGCAAATACAGATGTGTAAAGAAATCTCTGTGGCACTATACACATTGCTCACATTTCTCACAACTGAGGCATACAACATGCATACTCAACTTACGCTGTCATGCACATACATGTTATCTGACATGAACAACAGTCATGAGAAAAGACATGTCAGTGGATGGAAGTAATGTCTCCTTAACTAGTTATATACATCTAACATAAGGAGACTCTAGGAACTCAAAAAAGTCATACAACACAATGTGAATGAACTTTACATATGCCACTGGCCACCAATTCCTGCACATTGTCCCTCCCATTGATGCTATACGGACTGCAACCACAGACACTTAAGTAGTCAATCTGGTACATATGGCCACATTCTAGCCTGTGAGGAGGGAAAGGATGGTAAAGTACAGAGAAAACTGTGCAGATGAGGTACTTACCTACTCCTCTGGTGCACCATAGCACTGTCCGTACAGGAGTAGGACCTCAGTCAACATCCTCTCCAGCTCCTCTGGAGAGAAGGCAGGGGCCCTATCACCTGCTGGACATGGCATGATTGCTCCCAGAGGCGGTACACAACAGATCAGGTAGTGGACGTCTTGCTGGCAGCTGTGTGAGGAGTCAAGTGAATGAATCTACAGAACATGGCGGTCAGGTCCGCCACAAATGTGGTCATCACCGGCCATTGGGCTGCGACTGACACTGGTAACATTGTTAGCCAATGGCTCTGTCCACCGCGGTTGCAACCGCCTACCACCATGATGACTTCTGCCAACAGTCACGGCCAGTTCCTAATGTCCAGTGGAGTTGGTCAGGCAGCTGCCATTTTAGAGGTTTGAAATGCAGTATTGGGATTCTCAAACTGTGTCACATAACTTAAAATGCTGTTTTGAGCCCACAGACATGCTCATCCTGTCTTGTCATGTAGGTCCTACTATGCAAACACCATTGTAGTATGTTGCAGGTCACAGATGGCATTTAACAGTGGTCACAGTCCACCACCGCTGATGATCAGTATTGTGGTCAGGATATTCAGTCACATTTCGAGGAGCATTTGTGATACACATATTAGATTTTGGTCCAGATACATGTTGTGGATACATGTGTGGAAAACAGTACAGGTCACATGTGACCCCTGTGTTATTAGCAGATGTGATGTGATGTGTACCGGTTGCCATGTTTATCTCTACTAAAATGCCTTTTCACATGATATCATTGACGTGCATCATGTATGTAGCTGGGAAACAATGACTAATCTTAGAACTAATTTCTTGTCATATATAGGTACCCAGAGAGGATGCAACAACCACCTGGCTACCGTCCACTGTCAGACCTACAGACCATGGAAGAATGCCAAATAATCCTTCTTTACTGTCTGAATCGGCAAACAGTAGTGGACTTATGTTGTCAGTTCTAGCCAGATATAATGCCATCTATTAGTTATTCAACCAGCATACCACCCATTGTACAAGTCATGTCAGTATTGCGCTTCCTAGCCAGAGAGAGTTTCCAACATACGGTGGCCCTGTCAGCTGGCATGTCCCAAGCTATGTTCAGTCTGGTGTTGAAGGATGTCCTCTCAGCAATGTTGAAACACCTGGACAGCTGGGGTTTAGTCCATGTGAAGGCTGACTTTTATGGTTTTGCACGACTCCCACATGTGGTGAGGGCCATTGATGGCACACATGTTGGAGAGGGCCATTGATGGCACGCATGTTGGCTTGGTCCCACCACATGTCAATGAACAAGTATACCACAAGAGAAAGAATTTCCATTCCATCAACATACAAGTTGTATTTTTGGTGGATCTGTAAATCTCACATGTATGTGCATGTTACCTGGGTTCGGCCCATGATTCCTTCATAATGCGGAACAGCACTATCCCCCAGCTGATGTCACAACTGTACACAGAGAGGGCCCGGTTGGTTGGTAAGTCGCATCTGTCCTGTTTGTGTGTGTGTGCAATGTCTGATGCTACAATCTTGAAAAGAGGGACTCATTATTGCATATATCTCCCATTCCTGAACAGGAGACTCTGCATATCCAAACCGTCCTTGGTTGCTGACTAAGGAATCCAACTATGCCAAGGCAAGTCCACTTCTATGAGGCCCTTGGAAGGACAGTGGATCAGGCTTTTGGGCTCCTGAAGGCCAGATTTAGGTATCTGGACTGGACGGGTACAACCCTCCTCTACTCAACTGGAAAAGTGTGTCAGATCACTGGCATGCTGCATGCTCCAAAACATTGCCCTGAGGAGGAATATCCTGTATATCCTAGAGGAGGGGCAGCCCACAGTGCCAGTGGGTGAGGCTTATGAAATGTCAAGTGAGGATGACAGTGGTGAAGAGGAAGGAGCTGACCTGCGGGGAGATCTCATCAACAGCTACTTTTCTTGAGTGTAAGTATATTGTGATGTAATGATTGAGAATGTATGAAGAACTGTAGTCATTAGAATGTGTGAAGTAGAGTGTTTTTGAAAAAACTGGGGCGCTAATACTCAGTAATATTCAGCCAAAGGGTGCTTGAAGGGTTAGCCTATGACATATCCCCACCTAGATGTAGCTACTTTCTTTATGTTAATCTCATTGCACTGTAATTTCCTTCCAGATGCTTGCCATATGATTTGTGTATTAGGATTATTTTCAAGCCTGTGCTCCTTGTTTTGTCTTGTATAGGTACCGCCACCATGACATCCTAATGTGGGCATTTCAGAGTTATGTTATTGGCAAGTATCTGCTGCTGTATCTGATGGATTGTTCCAGGTGAAATAGGTCACAGATGTGGGGTGTATGAGAGCTATGCTAAAGCAGCTTGAACTATGGGAGGAAGGTCAGAAGTGCACATTGGACATGTTTAGTGTGCTGTGGTGAGCCGATTGCATCATGTATGTGATCATGTGGCCATGAAATATGTTGTCATCAAGGGCAAGCAATGCATTCACCCTTCAAATAGGCGGAACACTCTTCTTGTATGACCTGTATGCAGCTGTTGATATGTTTCATCATTGCAGGCCACAGTGCCTGTGCCATAACACTGACATATGTTTGTCATACCACCAAATGCATGGTCATTGCTTTATGGAGGACCTGTGATCAGGGACTGTTGCTCTTCCCTCTGTCTGTACCTTGTTTATGTGATGTTGGATTTCTTTGGTTTAGTATGTGAAAAGGCTAAAGGTGGTAACATCACTCATTTTCTGTTTGCCTATTCTACAGGACAATGTCTGACAATGCCTTTCCTTCTGTCATGTGTGGGGCTGAATCTTGTATGTGCACCTTGACACAATATGAGTCAGCCATTCTTGGCTATGACAGACCAGACATATGGACAGCCTACGTGCTGTACAGTGGAATAAAGTGTTTGGTGTGGCCAGACACTTTTAGCAATGTGTTTGTGTGAGTTAGTAGTGATCCTTAGCAGGACACTGTACCTGTAACACAACCCTCCTTGGATTAGTATCTTGTGTCTTCCTCATTTGCTTCACAAGGTCTTACATCTCTACATAGCAAAATGTGGAACAATGGCAAACAGACACTGACTTTGTGATAGGTGGATTTATTGAACATTTATTCATAAAATAATATTGGGCATGGTTGAAAAGAACAGTGAAGGGTTCAGTCATGGTGGATGAAATCATTGGAGTAGATGCCACACCATTGTATGTCCAAAGTCCAGACTACTCCTCCCTTTGGAAATGGAAGGTGGTTGAAGAACAATCAACACATTGAATATGTGGCACACAAAGGAGGTACTTTAGGGAGAGGTCACTTGCTGGCAGTGGTGGGTGTCTTGCCAGCTGCATCTCCTAGAGTCTTTGCTGGACATCCCCGCTTGCATGGGGCGATCTGCGGCTACATAGGCAGTGGTGTCTGGGGAAGGTTCTTTCCCTGAAAGGGCCTCCATTCTAGTGGCTGGCACAGATGAAGGGCCTGATGTTGTGCATCAAAGGAAGGGGTAGAATTTTGTTGACAATCCCTGATCAGGGTGGTGTTAATGTCCCTTAGCACCCCTGTTAAGGAGGTCATATTTGTATTATGGGCCTCCCACTGCTCACGTAAATACTTATGGATGTCCCTCTGCTTGATCTCCCGGAGTTTTACAAGTACCTGGCCCACCATTCCTTGGGACCCCCAAGACGTGGCTGATGGTGTCCTGGGCAGGAGCATCATCAATGGCCTCACCTCATTGGCCCACAGCATCCCACTCATACACCCTATTCCCATGGCCCTATGCCCTTGCCACAGGGTGTCCGCTCCCACTGGTTCCAAGACCATCATTATCCAAGGTGTTGTGCTGTGACTCAGGATCCTCGACCAGGGGGCACAAGATGGTAGACAATGTCCTAGGGACACATGTTGGGGGGGTGAATGGCTAGCTGGGAGGTGTTGATGTGGGCACAGTGAGACTCACTGTTGGAGTCTGACCAGGTTGTCCAGATGGGCCAGAACCGTCCTCCACTTCCAGATATTCAGGAGTGTCTTCTTCACTGAGGGCTCCATCCATGTGGGTAGTAGCAGTCTCTTTTGTGATGTCAAGTTGGAGCTACGTAGCAAGATGTATCTCAGAGTTGAGCATGATCTGTATGTTGGTCTTTCCCAGGTGAATAAACTTCATTTGAGAGTTAGCAGGCAAAGGTATTTGGATGAGTGATCACTGTTCTGGTGTTTGAATCACTTAAACAGTACCACCTGGGAGCTGCAGTCCGGTCACTCTCACTACTTCCCAACACTTGACAATTGGTATTCTCCCAGGTGAGTAAACTTCATTTGAGAGTTCACAAACAGATGCATTGGGGCAAGTGCACACTGGGCTGATGATTGGAGTTAGAGAAACAGGGCTTATTGGGCTTTGTAGTCAGGTCACTCCCTTTACTTCCCAACACTTGACAATTGGTATCCTCCCCTGTGAGTACACTCCATTTGAGAGTTCACTAAGAGATGCATTAGGGCAAGGACACACTGAGCTGATGATTGGCGTTTCAGGAACAGGCCCTCCTGGGAGTTGCATTCATGTTACTCCCTGTACTACAAACAGTATACAAGTATTATGCACCCAGGTGAGTACACTTCCATAGTGAGTTAACAAACAAGGGTATTTGGACAAGTAAACACTGTGTTTGTGTTTGGAGTTGGGGAGACAGAGCCTCCTGGCCTTCGCAGTCATGTCAGTCCCTCTACTTCATACACTTGAGAAATGTCATCCCCCCCAGGTGTGTGATTTCCAAAACGTTTTTTGGAGTGGAGAACACTGGACTGGTGGTTGGAGTGACAATGAGAGAGCCTCCTGTGAGTTTAACTCATGTAACGCCATGTACACATCAATAGAGAGTTATGGCACAGGGGTCTTTGGAGAAGTGAACACTGTTCTGGTGTTTGGAGTCACTTAGCAGTACCTCCTGTAAGTTACAGTCCTGCCACTCTTACTACCCAATTCTTGTCAAATGTTCTCCCTCCAGTTGAGTACACTTCATTCGGGAATTGACAAACAGGGGATTTTGGACAAGGGAACACCGTGCTGGTGTTTGGAGTTACAGATACAGTGCCTGCTGTGAGTTGCAGTCATGCTACTCTCTCTAGTATATCCACTAAACAAATGTTATCCTCCAAGGTGAGTACACTTCAATTGGGAGTTAACAAACAAGGGTATTTGAAGAAGAGGGCACCGGTTCTGGCTGAGTGGTGGAACAGTAACAGTGCCTCCTGGCCTTAGCAGTCATGTCAGTACCTGCACTCCACACACTATGCAAATGTTATCCTGTGAGAGTTAACATACAAGGGTATTTGGAGAAGGAAACACCAGTCTGGTGTTTGGAGTTGTAGAACAGTTCCTGCTGGGAGTTGTAGTCATGTAACATCATGTAATACACACACTATACACAAATGTTCTCCCCCAGATGAGTATACTTTCATTGTGAGATGCCAGACAGGGGTATTTGGACTAGTGGACACTGGGCTGGTGAGTGGAGTGACAGTGAATGTGCCAAAAGGTGAGCATTATGCATGCATGACATGCATTTTGGTAACATTATTAGTGTTGTGACTTACCAGACTTCACTCCCCCATGTATACCCATCGAGCCCTCAGGATGCAGGCTGGCCAAGACCTTCTCCTCCCAGGGATTGAGTTGTAATGGGGGAGTTGGAGGGCCACCGCCAGTCTTATTGGCCTGCAGCTGGTGCCTGGAGAGCAGGGAATGGACCTTTTCCTTGAGGTTTTTCCACCTCTTCCTGGTGTTCTTCTTGTGCGCAGGGTGATGCCTACAGCATTCACTCTGTTGAATATTCTATCCCACATTTCCATTTTCCTACTGAGAGGAGTCTGATGGACATGGGATCCAAACAATTGTGGCTCTACTCTTATAAGTTCATCCACCATGACTCCTAGCTCTTTATATGTGACACTGGGATTTTTGGAACATGCCATGGTGGAAAAACAAATAGGGAAGAGTGACAGTGATTTACTAAAGAGGGGTATTGCAAAAGGGTGTGACTGTACTAAAGTGTGTGCAGGGTATTTTATGGGATGGTGAAATAAAAATGGTATCTAGTATCTGTGCAATGTGGGGAAACGTCATTGCTGTGAAAATGCATGTGGTGTGTGAAGGGGTGTGTTATATAGTGTCCTTTGCAGGTGTGTCCATTGTGGGGGTGAGTGTTAGCTGTGTTGTTTTCAAATCAATTCAATGTGCCTTTGTGTAGTACTTTGGTGACCGCAAACCGCCATGGTTCAGACCCCCATTAGCAGACCATCATGGGGTGCTGCCACTGCAACACAGGGCTTGTAATATGGTCAGTGGTTGGTTGCTGTGCTGTCGGGGTGGAGATTCGACTACCTATTTCTCGGCCTCCCTACCGCAGGTGGTCTGCCTTTTTCGGTTGCCGGTCAGCGGTCCTGCCTGTGTATCTCGTAATAGCTTTCTGTAGGACTGCCAACATGGCAATCTTTTTAGGACCACCAAGATGGTGGCCTGGCCGTCCGACTGCCAAACTTGTAACCAGGCCCCTAGTCTGTTATAAATATATAGTCTAACAAACATTTAGCAGATTAAATCTATAGGGAAATAAGAATGGAGCACACGAAAAATAGTATCATCCTAATAGCAATGTTCAAGTAGTCATGACTCACTTAGTTATATAAGAAAACCGTAATATGAATTTCCGCAAAAGTGGTATCAGTGCAATGTTTAATAATTGAAAAGTTGAAAAAAAGGAAATTATTTTGATTAATAAATCATATACATTGAGTTTAATGTGTAACAAAGGAATTAATATTTCCAATGAGTTTTTTAACAATATAACTAAAGTTCCATAACAAATATCTTATCCATACATGAAGAAAGTTCAACAGAAATAAAACAAATGGTTACAAATATTAGGGAAAATACATATGTAACAAAGTGAATTACTAGTGGGGAAGAATGTGGGCCATTCAAAAAAAATGAGGGCCAGATTTAAGAGGAAATAACTGTACAAGTTGCAGCACCAAGTTTGGCATTGTCGCACACCATCATTATCACAAAGCAGGGATGTGCCATATTTCATAGAACCCCTGTGTTGCCCTCTGCACCGGCGCTGTATTTGCTGTCATGCCCCAACGCAACAATACTTGCACCATAGTGCACGGATGGATGCATTGAGGGGGAGATTGTTTTTGTGCAGGAAAATCTTCGTACACAAAAACAATTTTAAATGGCAGTTTGCACTTTCGATGTCAGCTGCATTCTGCAGCAGACATAGGATGAGCAAAAAACAAAGAGAAATGAAAGCATTTCTCCTCGTTGCACCATGCTAACCCCACCCCTGTGGAGGCGTTAAGATTTTGGCGCTGCCTCAGGTTTATGAAAACTGGTAAATCTGGGGAAGCGTCAAAATGCAATCAGTGTTGCTGTTGAAAATAGGTCAGAACAACTCATGCTGGAACGACGCATACCTGAACAACATGGTCGGAACAACGATCGTGTTCCTACCACTAATGCCTTTACCACGAATGCCTTAAATGTAAAGGCATGCATGGTAAAGGCGTGCGTGGAACGGCATGCATGGTTCCAGCATGTGACCACCCTGACACCCATTGCCGCCACTAAACTATTGCAACTCACCCACCCCATCCCTAAAACTACCCCAATTCCTCACCCTGCCGCTAAAACCTAAAACTACCCCGACCTCCTACCCAGCCCTAAAACTACTGTGACCCTCCATCCCGCCCCTAAAACCTAAACAACCCCGACCCCACAACCCCTCTCCTACAACTAACCCAATCCTCCACCCTGCCCCTAAAACCTAAAAATGTCCCAACCCCACACCCTGCCCCTAAAAACTAAAAATACCCCAACCCCCCACCCCACCCCTAAAACTACTGCAACTCCTCACCCCGCCCCTAAAACCTAAACTACCCTGATCTGGCACCCCGCCCCCAAAACTACCCTGACCCCCCACCCAGCCCCTGAAACCTAAAAGAACCGCGACCTCGCACCCCCTCCCCTAAAAACTAAAATTACCCTGACCCCCAACCCCAATCCTAAAACTACAGTGACACCTCCACTCCACCATTAAAACCTAAATTACTCCGACCCCACAACCCTGTCCCTAAAACTACCCCAACCCCCACCCCGCCCTTAAAACCTAAAACTACCCTAAACCCCCACCCCAGCCCCTAAAACTACTGCGACCTCCCACCCCGCCGTAAAACCTAAAGCTACCCCAACCCCCACCCCCATGCCTAAAACTACCCTGCCCCACCCCTAAAACCTAAAACTACCCCTCCCCCTAAAACCTAAAACTACCCCAACCCCCACTCTCACCCCTAAAACTACAGCAACCCCCACCTCTGCCCCTAAAACCTGAAACTACCACAAATCTCCACCCTTGCCCCAAAACTATGCCATCCCCAACCCTTGCCCCTAAAACCTAAAACCACCCGACCCCACCCCTGCCCCTAAAACTTAAATTACCCCAACCCCCCTCCCACCCCTAAAACTACCCCGATCTTCCACCCCTGCATTAAAATAAAAAATTACCTCAACCTGCCACCCCCACCCCACCCCTAAAAAACTAAAACTACCCTGATCCCCCACCCTGCCCTTAAAAACTAAATCTACCGCCACCCCGCCCCTAACACTACCCCCAACCCTACCCAAGCCCCACTTTCCTGACTCCGTCCTCTCCGATCCGGAATCTGTTTTCCTCTACCTTAACCACGCATGTTCATTGTTCAGGACATGCGTGGTGAAGGCAGAGGAAAACAGTGTCGTTGTTCAGGAAAGCGTTGTTCAGCTTTTGTGGACAACGCACCTCGTTGGTCAGGATCGTGGTTTAGGCTGGCATGCCCACAGCAACACCTATTGCACTCCCCTTCCACGCAAAGTACTGCGTGTGATGGGGGCATATTTACAAGGTGGCGTTATGCCACAAAAAGTGGCTTAACGCCACCTTTGAAATACAGTGCGGTGCATAACGCCACCAGAGAGTCACTAAAAGTGACGCTCCTGTGGCGTTAGGGGCTCTTATATATGCCTTTTAATCTTTCACCTTTCATCTATTGAAAACAAAGTACAAGTTGCATCACTTTTCTCTCTCAGGATGGTGAAGAGAAATCCTAGGTGTATTCAGGGGAGGTGGTGTGGGCTAGTACTCTAGCCTGAATGCACACAACAAACAGTCCCCAAAAGAATCAATGTCCAGTCTTTTGGGGCATTTAACAACATGCTGCTTCCTTTGTGATTGTTAATAAATAGTTTCAATTACCTTCATTAATACATGTAATGATTCACAGTTAACCTAATCATTGTCAATAAAGCATTTACATTTTCAATAACAGTGAAAATTAGCATTTTTTCTATTTCATACATGCTGCCATGAAGAATTACGCTGCACCAACAGTCAACCCTTCACTCCTGAGCCTTTAATCAAAAGCACCAACTGTAGGAGAACTAGAAGTATTCAAAAACCTCCTTCAGGGTCATCAATATTACTGCTTGGGAGACATAGGTTGCCATACTATGATTGATACTAAGGACATCATGATGTTACTGAATTCATAGAATGCCACCGAAATGCATTGTCACTAACTGGTGACATCACTGCTCCTTTTGAGACATCATGGGAAAAAGATCTACAAATTTCTAGCACCTTACAGGTGCTAATGGGATGCTGCTTAGCACAGGTTAGGAGGACAAAGCCTTGTTTCCTGCTTTATTGCTGTTTTTAATTGTGTTTCACACTGCACTTCTTTTCTTTTTGTTCTAAGTGCCCAAGCCCTTGCAGGGGCACTCGGGATGCGGTCTCTAGTTCAGCAATAATGGGGACCCTAACACCTGTGGCCCACCTGGCTCCCTGCCCTTCCAGCACTGTTCTGTGCTGGCATGGGAGCTGTCATCCTCATTCTTTTACCCATACCGCTGTGTGAGAGTGGTGATGGAGGTCTGTCCATCCTTACTTGATATGCTCCTGTCAAACATTTTCAGGGACAGGACAAAACTACTGGTGTTGTACCAAGGTCACCAATGCAATTTCATGGTAGAGGGAGCATGTGGCACCTTGAAATGTTACCATGTCTAGCTTTCGGGATGCTTGCAATATAGCCTGTTTCACTTTGAAGGAGTGCAATTTTGATAAAATATCTGTGGGTCGTGCTCTGTTTCCTATCAGCGGTCCTCCAACTCTGTGCACTCTATCCAGTTTGATTTTCAACTTTGTGTGCCTGAGCACCTACAAAACAGGCCCACTATGAATGTGAAAGACTACAGATTTAATAAAATTGGAATCATAATAACAAGCATTGGAAAATCCAGCCTCACTCGAATATCTTCCAATTCTTTAATTACCAATAATTCTTTCAGCAGAAAGGTGGATATAAAAAATAGTCATGACGGGTGTTACAAACAGGCTGTTAATAAGTCACTTGCAGTAAGCATAAAATGTGGAAAAAAGGAATCCAGCAGATATACTATGCAGACTTGAAGCAAAACTGAAGAGCAGGGACTATGAATGCCTATTTCCCCCAGGAAATTCAGTATGGGGTGACTTGTAGGTTGCAGACCTTCATATGCAGAGCCAGTAGCACAGCCAGTGTGTCATGGACCCTAGGCTAAGGATGGTAATGGGCCTCTTAGCTGCTGGTTGAATAATAAAATACAGCAGTAATCAGGCACTTCAGGCCTCTGGCTCAGTGCCACTGCACTCGCTGCATCATTGACAATTGCATAATTACATAATGGCAATACACAAACATGACAACAGCATTCACACAGAGGACAAAGAAGGCAGCTGTTGAACTGCTGAATAATCAGTTTCTGGAACTGCACTCCACTCCACACCTCAATAAGTATTTTGAAAATAACTTAAGTCAAGGAACTGTCTGCAGAAAAATAAGGTGAGCGGGCTAAGTGTACATGGACTCTGTAGGAAGGTAATAAAAGGGAATGTCAGTGTGCTACTATTCATTCCCAAACTCTAATTTGGGCAAATAACATAATAGGCAATGCCAAAGTGAAAAACGCATCCCTACACAACTGAACAGGAAAGTATTAGAATTAACATGACTTACTATGCAATTCATGGTAAATAACATTGAGCATATCACCTTACAGGAAAATTCACTCTCGCTTGCTTAACTGCTTCATCTCCTAGTGGCACAGGATTCACTGCAGACACAAGAAGCAGCTGAACAGAATTGAACTATTGTGAACATTGGGGAATACTGTTGGAAAATGGGTTATTGATAGGGCAGGTAGGTACCTACACCTAGCAACAAGCCACAAACCTCCACAAAAGTACAGTTAGGTCTCAGTAAATTAGTCCCAGCTCTACCCTTGGTAGCTTGGCATCGAGCGTCAAGGCTTAACTTAGGAGACAAAGTGTAAAGCATTCAAATATCACAAAACAGTAATTAAATAAAACACAGGAAACAGTTTAAAAATCCAAAACCAATTTATAAAAATAGCTTATATTTTTATCTTTAAAATGACACAAAAACGATTAAAATCGGTTCAGGGGAACCGGAGATATGAATTTTTAAAGTATTATTATTTTCTAGCGCATAGAAACAAAAAGCGCCAATCGGGTCATCTGGTTGCACCAGGACCGGGACAAAGTCAAACTTTCAGGCCGACCGCGATGGAGCCCTGCTCGGCCACAGGTCGCGGGAGGCCTCGGTTAAAAAGTTACCTTCTGACTTAGTCTTTATTTTGAAGTTTTTCTTCACCGGGACGAACCTGCCAGTTGGATCCGACCTCCTGGAGCCCTTGTCCGGATACGCGAAGTCGGTTTCCTCGGTGGTGATTTCTACCTTCGGACTTAGTCGTTTTTTCGAGATGAAAATCCTTCGACCGGGGTAAACCTGGATCTTGATCCGACGTCCGTGGAGCCCTTCTCGGATACGATGGCTGGAAGGTCCCGGTCAACTTTTTACGTTCGGACTTAGTCTCTTTTTCGGATGTTTTTCTTGACCGGGACGAACCACGAAGTCAGGCCGGGTCGCGGTTGAGGCAAGCCGGCTAGAATTTCCGCGTCGAGTCGGTCACTTTATGGAGCTTTTTTCTAAAATTTCTCCAATCTTTTCCAAACTTCTGGGGCTTCACCCAGATGTTCTTTTAAGGTTCTTTTGGGGTCCACAGCTCACCCCAAGGGTCCAGAAGTTCTGTGATGGTCCTTGGGAAGTGCGGACTTCAACTCCCAGAGTGCACCTGGCGCAAACTCCTTTTTGGCCACTGGGCAGTGGTCAGCTGGTCACTTTTTCAGGAGTTGGTGCAGGGGACTCTGGTTAGCAATTTTTCACCTGTAGCAAACAGGGAGTCCCTCCTTGAACCAGTGGAAGCCAGGCAAAGTCCTTCTTGTGGTGAAGCCCAAGTGTGCAGCTGGTGCAGTCTTTCTGAGTGCAGGGTCCAGGTGCAGGCCAGGGGTCCAGCAGGGCAGTCCTTCTTCTCCTTGTAGTTCTTTCTTCTTGAAATTTGGTGGGGATCTGAGGCGTGGGTGCAGGTCTGCCAGTTTTATCCTTGCTCCTGGGTGAAAAGCAGGGGGGCCCTGGTCCTCCAATCAGGGACAGGGTCGTCCCCCTGTGATGACCACTTCCTGGGAAGTGTGGCAAAAATCCATCCCAGAAGGCAATAGTCTCTAAAAATCCAAAATGGATGAATCTGATTTTTGGAGGAGAGATCTGGCTGAGCCCACCCACTGGTGTGGCTAAAAATCATAAACACACCCCTCTCCTGCCCTCTCCTAATCTAATCAAGGGGGCACCTAGCTGTCTGGGGTTGCAGGATGTGGGGGTGTTGCTGGGTGCTCCAGATGTCCTTCTCTGCCTTTGAAGACCAGTTTGGCAGCCCTCCCCCTTCCTGCTTCCCCATCTGCTGAGGGGAGATTCTCTCCCCCAAGCACATTCCTTTGTGTAAAGTCAGGCCACTTCACACCTCATTAAAGTAGCCTGGCAGAAGCTGCTGCAGGCTGGCCAATCAGAGCACAGCAGCAAAAACAATGCAGAGCTGAAATTGGCAACTTTTTAGGTAAAGTCTAAACTTTTTACCTGCACTAGTTATATTAAATCCAACAACTGGAAGTTGTGGGATTTATTATAACAATCAATTTGATACCAAATTCTTGGTATGTAACATTTAAGGAGACTTTAAAATTTAAAATAAAGTCTGCCCATTCTAGCCTATGAAGGCCATTTACTTCAATGAGGGAAAAACGAATTTGGCTGTTTTTACCTCACCAGGGCTTATAAATCTATTTTTATAAAGTCCCTGCTTATAGTTACATGGCACCCAGCCCTAGGGGCACATAGGGCACACCTTAGGGGTGACTTATATGTAAAAATAAGGTAGTTTAAGACTTTGGAAGTACCTTTAATTCCAAAGTCGAATTTGCATATAACTTTAATTTAAAAGCAGCCAGCAAGGCAGGCTTGCTTTTAAAATGACACTGGGCACCTCAGCAATGCACCTAGGTGTGCACCACCTATGCTGTGGTCCCTAAACCTACATGCCCTACCATATACTAGGGACTTATAGGTAGGTTAACTTAGCCAATTATAATTAGCCTAATTTGCATATCCATTTTACACAGAGCACAGGCCCTGGGACTGGTTAGCAGTACCCAGGGCACCATCAGAGTCAGGAAAACACCAGCATAAAGTGGAAAATGGGGGCAAAAAGTTAGGGGGCCTCTGCAATCAGCCCCAGTTTCTCACAAATACCCTCTCTAAACCAACTCTAGAGCTCTTTTTTCAACTTGTCAGAAAGAACACATTAGAAAATTGTAAATAACTCCAGATGCCAGTCACTGTGCTGGTGATACAAATGGGGAATAATCCATAACTGGTTGGCTGCTTGTTTCTCCTATTGATATGTCTGTTGGAGCTTAATAGGCAGAGGTTTAATGCAGAATACTCACGGAAAAGAGAAGACAGTGTGTGTAACATTTTAAAATTTGAATTATTCAATCAATCAATCAGGACATTGTAAAGCACACTACTCACCCGTGCGGGTCTCAAGGTGCTCAGGAAAGGAGGGGAAGGAGGAGTGTGGAGGTGCTGCTACTGCTCGAACAGCCAGGTCTTTAGAAGTTTCCTGAAGGTAAGAAGGTCTTTGGTCTGGTGCATGCTTGAAGGTTGGATGATGATAAAGCAGAGAGACTGCGGATGTTGCAACCATCCCCAATAAACCCAATACATGTGCTGGGAGAACAAAAGGTACAAGTACCCTTAACCAAATTAGTGATTAAATAGAAGTGGTAAAGACAATTTCGAACCTGTCCTTATAAACTCAGAAGAGAACAAAATCAACACTGCTGGACATTTTTGGTAAAAAACCTGATGGAGAAGCACTTGGAAATAACTTGCTAGTTTGGTATTCCCCCAACACCAGACACAGCAGGGGAAATCTTAAACGCACGGCTGGCTTGCCAACCCGCACCCCTTGAACCAGAGATGATTTGTTCTAACAGGATTCTGCCATTGACTGAAAAAGATACAGAGGAACCACCTGGATTGGAGTGTAGGGGGGAGGAGGTCAGCACAATCACTCAGTCACTTGACTCTACATCTTCTCTCTGTGAAGTAGTACTTGCCCTGCATAATGAAGTGGGGGGCCTAACGGAGTTTGGAAAGTATTTTGAATGAAAATTAAATACTTTGAAAGATATGATTGCTTAGGTGACTAAATCTCAGACTTGTATTAATAACCTGCTTTTGCCTTACACCCTATGCTCCCTCCCCAACCTACCTCAGAACCACAACCGCTGTGTATCCTAAGGAAAGAACTCACTAGAATCAGAGCCATACAATATAAGCGTGATTCAGGTGGTTTCTAGGGAAATCCTTGATGCCATTCTGGCAAGAGAAGCCTGCGATATTCATACTACAAGAACAGGGATGCAGCTTGCCTTCTCCAGTAGTATTGCACGTAACTGTCCCACAGGTGCAGTGGTGGGTAATTCTAGGAAAGATCGGCCCCTGTCCAGGGATAATTGACCGCTATCTGGTATTACTGTGATGCTCTTATTTCTGAACTTTCTGTAGTAAGTTCCAGGGTTTCACCATCCAAGACAGTGGTATTGCTAGACATCTGGAGTGTTCTCTCCGCACCTGGAGTGAAATCTCCACACTCAGGAGAAAAGATCCACCCTGAGTGCAGGGATTCCACTCCAAGTTCAGAGAGAACATTCTGCCCCAAGTGCGGACATGAAGATACTACTCATAACTTACCTGTGTGAATACCAAAAAGTCATAAACGGCGAATTTTGGTCTAAACTTCGACCAAAAGTATAAGTTTACTTTTGTGAATCAGGCCCCTCCTTGGGGAGTGAGTGTGAGAGCTCGACCATTCACCTGAAAAGCAGGACACCTGCAGGGGCGGTGAATATTCCCCGTCCTCCCAGGACACCTCTCAAAACTGTTGAGCCTAACATGGGAGTCCCGGCAGGTGTCCCCAAAGGGAGGAGTATTTCAATGACGGAGAGAGAGAGATACTGCAACAGCTGCCTGGTCCAGCTGGGCCCCTACCCATAAGGGAGCAGGTGGTCGGTGTCACTGCATTGTTGAGGAGTCAGGTTCTATATGGGAAAGGAACAGGTATGAGTGACGTGCTGCCCACTAAGCAACTAACTCTCACACACTCACTCAAACACCTAGATAATCACCTGTCACTCAACTAATTTCCTTGTACTTTCTCTCCACTCCATGGGGCTATCCAGAATGTACCACTATTGTCTGGGACTTCTCTCTGACATATATCATGCTCAGTAATCACTCTTGATGTTGTTGCACACACTAAGCATGTAACGTAACTAAAACACACAAAACAGGAAAATTTTCTTCCTATAAACAAATATGCATAAGCACTGGTTGAACAATAAAGCTCAGAAGACTTTGAAAACATGATTGCCCCATGTTCTTTTTTGTGACAATCACTGACATTGAGTATGGATCAATGCTGAAAATGATTTGTAGAAATTTGTGATTTTGTTAGTAACAGGAGGCACACACACAAACATTAATGAGGGTTATATTCTTACAACAAGCAGTTGAATAAGAGTAATAATAAAAATAATCAAGGCTAAACAGTCTTTCAGACATTCTTGCTAACCACTTTGAATGTCTCTGTTTCTGAAATGAAAGTCACCAAAGTCTTTTCTTAAAAATTCATGAAGGATTAATTCAAAAGCATTCAAAAGCATTCACATTCCTGTAAGTTCCTGTTATTTTGTCACTTAGCTTGACTGGAAGTAGTCCAGGATCCTGGTTGCCGGGCAACAGTGAGAAAGCCTTGGGGAGTTCTCTGTTGGGCTGGCTCTTGACCTCAGCTCAGTCCTTTCCCTGGTGTCAGAGTCACCAGATCCTCACATAAAGATAAATCACAGAGGCTAAGAGAGTTCAAGAGGGGAAGAGGGGATTAGGAAGGGACCAGCTGGGAAGGAGACCTGTAGTAAGAAAAAGGTTAAAACACACAATATGAAAATTACATCTCATGAAATCAATACTAGACTTTGACTCTAAGCCTACTCATTCTGAAAACATGAACAACCTAAGAATTAGGCTTAAAATGACTAAGTTTCAAGATGGCCAGATACCTGTAAGGAAATCAAGATGGATTAAATGAAACTTTCAAATTCAAGTACTTTCCTTTACATGAGAATCAGAAAACATTCTGAATAAGTTTTAAACCAGTCATATGAATCCTTTTTTGAGAATGCATACTAGGACCATGAAATATTGCATCTAGAAACTCTGGCCTTCTGTGTTCTCTTGAAATGTTTCAACACGAATTGCGCACATTGCAGATTTTCATATATATATATATATATATAGTAAACACCATAAAAGGATTGTGTACCATGAATAACACAATATGAATTCAGGAAACAAATCACACAACTTGTCAACTCAAATTTTACCTAATAAATGTCTTAGAATAGTGGCATACAATGAACAACATGAATTAAGCTTAAGAGAGAATCGTGCGTCTTGCCGATTCGACTGCCACCATGTAAAATGTTAAGAAATGGTAGCACGCAATGAATATCAAGGTTAAATCACCATGAAATGAATCGCACGTCTTGCGGATTCGTAAGCCACGATGTAAATGCCAAGAAATAACAGCACGCAATGAATAACAAGATTAAAGCACCATGAAACGAATTGCGCGTCTTTTGCCGATTCTTAAGCCACCATATAAATGTCAAGAAATAGTAGCGTGCAATGAACAACAAAGTTAAATCACCATGAAACGAATTGTGCGTCTTGCTGATTCGCAAGCCACCATACAAGTGACAAGAAATGGTAGCGTGCAATGAATAACAAGATCAAATCAGCATGAAACGAATTGCGTGTCTTGCCGGTTCGCAAGCCACCATGCAAATGTCAAGAAATTATAGTGCGCAATGAATAACAAGATTAAATCAGCATGAAACGAATCGCGCATCTTGCCGATTCATTAGCCACCATGTAAATGTCAAGAAATGGTAGCGCGCAAAGTAATCTGTTAATCATTAAAGAATTAGGCCAAGAATATGAAAGTTCTCGATATGGCGTCGGGAGGCCAGCCCAACCACCGTCTCACCTCCCAGAACAAGGATCACCAGTGCAGAATGAAGGGCAGAGGCCTTGAAGATCAAATAGGCCACTGGGACAGGAGCTCAGGAAGTAGCTGCTGCTCTGCACCGGGACCTCTGAATAGTGAGCACTTGGAGCTGGGCTGGCTCCCTTTTGTAGGGTCTTGGCCCAGCCCACAACCACACCCAGGCATGCTGCAGGGAAAGTCTCTGGAAGGCCCTGGAAAGGGACCACACCCTAACACACTCTGAAAGCCTGCAGCAATACATTGCAAATGAACAGTTTTTTTAAACACATTAAAAATAAGTCTTCAGGATTAAACTCTGCAATGCAAAAGGTTAAACAACAGCATATCAGCACAATGCATAAATTACGTTGTTTTGAGAGTGCTGGGTTTTTGCATTCTAGTCACCAATAGAGCGCGCACTGCCCTGGTGTTGACACCTGGTTACCGGGCAACAGTGAAGATGCTTGGAGTAGATGGCTGACCGTCTTGACCTCAGTTCCACAGAAAAAGGAAACAAAGCCAAGCACAGCCTGGCCTGTGTGAGGCTATTTATAGTCTCTGCTGGAAGAAGTCATGTGTAGCACATGGCAAACTGAAGAGCATGAGGGTGTTGCCTAGCAACCACAACAGAAGCTGTCTAGAAACGTGCAGAGGTTGAGGTGTTTACAAACCGGCCTCATCAGAGTAGAATAAAGCAAAATAAACAAGCCTTGGCAATGGCAAGTGTGCACATTAACAGCAACACGTAACAAACCTTGATGAAACTCAGCAAAGGCAATTTAATGCAGCTGACCGCATTCATTATTTAGCATAACATGATTTATCCAGCACCCCTAGGGTATCTGGTTGCTCACAGCACCACTAGACCTGGATGAGGGAATCACAACAGTGAGGATACCACTTTAGATACTTCACACAAACATCTTAATACAGATGGGCATTGCATAGTCTTTCCTGGAATATTACGGGAATACATGGTAAATTGACTGACCCATTATGGGGAGCATACATTGATTCTTTTCATCTTTTTCTGTTCCAGGAGATTTGAGGTTTACCACAGATCAGGGTTTGCTACTTTTGCTGTGGATGCACTTCCCTCCTCAACTGGTCACCCCACTGTGGGCCTCCTGCTATGGATTAAAGTGTCTCTCTACTGGACTATTGTGCAATGTACAATCGAGTCATCAGACATCTTCAGACTAAGTGGAAGGGCTAGAAATGGATCCATCATCAACGTCTATGTCAGTAGTTTGTCTCATAAAAGTATCTCTCCACCGCTAAGCACCCTGGACCATCACTTGATGTCATTACCTTATCAACCACATTTTCAGGGGTGATTTTAACACCATCTTCGAGCCACTGGACTGTAGATTGTGGGTGACCGAACCAGAAGATTAGGGCCTGGTCATTCCAGAACTCAGTGCCCCTCCCTCAAAATCTTTCTCTGCTGTGGCTACTCAATTTGCCCTGTTCACAATCTTTCAAAGGATCTGGGCATGCAATGGCAAATCATCTTCTTATCTGGGTTGGGTGTTCACATTTCGTAGAGAACCTGTTAAAAGTAGAATAGATTATATACTCCTTTGTCTCAACCTCTGACCCTTGCTGGTAGACTTTCATGTTGTAGATAGAGTAGAGATTGACCATAACCCATAGCGTCTACCTCTTAAAGAAGGGCTGCTAGCACTCTGATGATTGCAGGTTCCTGGGGGGTGCTACTGTTGGGCATTCCAGGAGAGTTCTTAAGTGGTCTAAAATTCTTTCTTGCCCTAAGCAGCATGCTTTAATTAATGACCTTTTTGACTCAGTCCTCTCACCTTATATGGATTGCATGCTATACCTATCCTCAAAAATTCACAACCGTATATTTAACTCTATAGGAGGACTTTTTCAAGTTGAGACAGGCTCTGGAAGTTCTAAACAAGCTGCCACTGAGGTAGCTTCATGGTTTACTAAGGATTACAGGCAGGCAACAACTAGTTTGTTATTAGCTATTAGATCCCTAGCCCACAATGAATCTGTGAAGTCAGATGCCATTATAAAGAGGTGTTAGAGGCGAGTACAAAGGAATGGGATGAGCAAAACTGTCAGGATTTGCTGCAGGCTTCCTTAAAGAATGATGTTTCCTCCTTCTGGAATATAATTTCCCATGACAGCTCAAACGCTCATACTCCAACTCCCATCACATACAACAGCAGACATGGATTCATAATTTTGCAAATCTTTATTCTACGTCATATCCAGAACAGCCTGCTTTTGATATTGATCCTGGCCTTGAGTGACCCCAAGGTTCAATACCTTCCCTTTAGAAGGTTGTAATTCTGTCCTTGAAGCCCAGGAAAGCTCTCAGACTAGACTGTATTCCAGGTGACCTGCACCATTCTGAGGTAGAGATTTGGGCCTCGTACATTATATCTTGTCAAATGCTATTATGGCTGGATCCCCTTTACTTGACTCCTGGAGAGGGCCTGTGATTATTCCAATCTATAAAAATGGTGCTAGATCAAATCCTAGCAATTATAGGTCCATTAGTCTCATTGATAATTTACAAAAGGTGTTTTTGCCGCCAGGTTTTAGAAAAACCCCAGGGGTGGATTATTAATAAAGACATTCTTTCCCCATTTCAGGCCGGGTAGATCTGAGGTGGGAACTGTGGATCAAGTTCTTAGACTCTTTTTGTTCCTATGGAAGTATATTAGGACCCTGAAGGACCATTTATATGTAGCCTTCATTGACCTGAGGACTGCTTTTGATCTGGTCCCCAGAACTGGAATCTGGGTCTCTCTCAGGTCTATGGGGGATCCGCCTTTTTTTGGTAGGGATCTTAATGAGGCTGCATGAGGATAATGTTGCCCAAGTACTGGGGGCGAAGGACAAGGAGGTCATGGAGAGAATAAAATTTACGCTCAAGGTGCAGCAGAGTTGTGTTCTTGTACCTACCCTCTTTTCCCTTTTTATTCATGATGTGTTTGACTAACTTCTTGATTGCACCCATGATGCCTCCAAACTCGGTGGTACCCCCATACTTGGCCTTTTTGCAGATGACACTCTACCCATTTCAAGGACCCCTGTTGGAATCCAGAATTTATTAAATAAATTCCAGGACTTTTGTAATAATAGAGGGCTTGAGATTAATGTCACAAAGACCAGGTTTATGACTATTAGGCCCCATTGATCTTTTAGGGGCTCAGTACTTGAGGAAGTTAAATCCTTTGGTTATCTCGGTATAAGAATTAGTAATTCTCTATCATGGTTTACCCCTGTTGAGAAAAGTAAGGCAATTATTGTGCACAAAGCAGCCACCATTGGGAGAATGCTTACGGCCTCCAGTGAGAGGGCAGTTTCTCTTCTAGTAGAAGTTTACAGGGCTGCAGTTCAGTCAGCCGCTCTATATGGAGCTTTCGAAAATCATTATATAAGATAATATTATAAGATTATTACTCTCTGTACTGAGGTCTACACCACTATCACTAAATCAGATTGGTGACCTAGCAACCTTGACTTCTTTTGTCAATTAGAAAACTGAGTTCTCATTGTGAAGGCCTTTGTGAACCTATTCAGTTCAACAAGAATGTGGCCATCCCTTTTTTTTTAAATGGCTCTTCAAACTGGGGCGGGGTGAGTTGTGGACTAATCCGTTTATTATTACCTTCTCTCCATATGCTCTTTTAAAGTAATCCTTCTGGGGGTACATAAACTCTAATAACCAGTGGAATGCCAACAGTGAAAGCCACGCTGGCAGGTTTTTGTCCATAAAATCCACTCCACAGTTTGAACCCATTCTTGATGAGATTACTCAGCAGTGGGCAAAAAAACTTTTCATTCAATTTAGGTTCGGTACCCCAGTACTTAACAGCTATGCCTCTAAAAAGGAGCAAGGAGAGCACTGTTATTCATGTGAAACAAATGTGCACTCTATGCCCAGATCATGTGGAAAATATAGCACATGATTTAATCAGTGGTTCATTGTACTCCCGTGCTAGAACAAAATGGCTGAAACACTACTGTCGGAATTTGGGGTTCCAGCATTACCAACCAGCTTTCGAATTATAGGGTCATACACGAGCCGATCAACTGTATTTTGTCTGAGTGGATTTTTATTATTTGTGGGTGTGATTTGGAAATGGCTAAGCCATCTGCTATAGTATATGTTTGTACTGAATTTCAGGCCCAAGGCATAATTCAACAGGACCAATGACTGTTTATGTGCATATTTTTTAGTCCACAGCATTATTTTGTTCTTATGTAGAGATGTAATATAACATAATGACAAGTACACATAGACAACTGTAGGTAGTACAGAGTGTATTACCAAGGCGTACTATTGTATTCTAATTTTGGTTGGCCTAGGGTTTTGGGGGTACATCTGCATACCTGAATTGAGGAAGAGTTGTGTGATGCTTTAATGTTCATGAGTTGTCTGATTTTATCTTGTAAATTCTATGTATTTTTTATGAATTGCGCTTATGTATTTATCTGTGTTGTTGCTTGATGGTCTATGACCTAAATAAAGCTTTATACTATAGCTGACTTTGAAAAGAAAGCTGTCCAATCATGAGAAATGGACAGTTCTGAAGCCCATTCCAAGTATAGGTTAACTTACTGATTACAATGGTGTCTCTGTAGCATGTCCACCAAAAACAAATATGTCTGAATAAATATGCTACTGAAGAAATTATAAATATAGTCATTAAACTCAACTGAATATGAAAGTAATATGAAATACACTAAAATGAATAGTACAAGCATCAACTGTACATGGCATGCATAGAAATATAATATTTGCTGAAAGAACTAACATAAGTCAAGAGGAATATTGCACTTGTTAACATGCATGTTATATCAATGAATGAGCATACTCTTTCCTGAATGGAATGTACTACATTTTAACATTTATATAGTGTATGCTGAAATAAATATATTGTGTATTGAAAAGACAGTATTCACACATTTTAATGAAAATGAGTAGTGCTGAAATGATAATGATCCATGTGGAACTTATAGTGGTGCAAACTGAAGTATGGCACACTTTAAAATAAACATATTACACATGAAATAAATATAGTACATGCTAAAATAAAAGCAAGACATAATGGAATGAAAATTACATTTTTAATTTATATGTGAATCATTAAAATGAAGAGATCAACTTTAAAATGAATATGATTGGCACCAAAAGTAATGTGATTTGTTTTCCAGTTAATGTAGTATGTTTTGAATGGAATGTGTCTCATATTGAAATGAAATGTTGTACTGAAATATTATGAAACATAATGAAATGAGCACTAAATCCTGTGGAATTAATACGAGAAGTGTTCAAAACTATTACCAATGCCTAAAAATACTATGATGTAATGAAATGACTATTAGCCATGTTGAAATAAATGTCACACATTGAAATATGGCCTACAGCAACATGAAAAGAGATGAAAAGATAAGGGCATGCGTTTTGAAGTTTATGACGCAAATTGAAATTAATATGACAAATGTAGAATTTAATATGATATCTATTGAAATTAATGTTACACTATAGCAAAATATGACACACCATGAAATGTATATATTACATTGGCCCTCATTTCAAGTGGCCTCATAATTAACGTACTTCCCCCATCAGACTTAAAAGATCTGCTGTGCTTCTGATTATCTTTTCTATGTGGAAATCTGTGGGAAAATTAGAAAATAATGAAGGAATCAGACCCAGAATCACAATTCCCCCAGGAATTCCATATTTCTAAGAAGACCCTCAGGGCCCCATTTGTAATGGCCACAATTTCCCCCACTGCTGGTGTGGATAACTCCAAGGATGGTGAAAATCTGGGCCATTTTGTGGGCAAGCCATAATGCAGGCCATAGTGAAATAAATCTGACCCATTTCACTATGATTTTGATAACAATCAAACAAGTGTTAACATGAATATGTGCATTGTTCATCTAGATATGACTTTTTGAGAAGCACGTATTAGGGGTTTACATTAGTCTTACAATTTAGGCAATGTGAAGCACTGGAATTAATATGGAGTATTGAAAATAATATGACCTCTATAGAAATTAATCTGACAAGCATTCACTGAATATGAACTGTGTAAAATATGCTTTGAGATAGGTATGACATGGTATAATTTAAACATTAGATGTGGAGAAATGGATATCATATTCACTGAACTTTAAACACAGTTAAAAGAATATTGAGCATGAATATCATATCTATTAATATCTTAATGAAAATATGTCCATTAAAACTCCATTGTCTGTTGTCTTGAAAAATAAAGCAAATGAGCATGCTGCATGATGAGCTCGAAAGAAGGGATATGAGTCACAAAGGCAGCGCTATAGATGGGTAAACAGAGAGGGGCTTGGAATGCAGGTAGAGATTTGGTATGTATGTAACCACTGTTAAAAAGGTGATGGATGGATCTTTCATAGCTTCAGCAGTTTGGTCACAAAGAAATGTTACATGAAAAGAGCAATAACAGGATTATGAGCGACAGTCTGTTTTGAGAGGAACTACAGCACCACCTCCTGCATTTAAGGCTTTAAAAATCTCCTCTAGTGAGGTGGGGATCTCTAACTAAGGGACATTTTTCCTCAGCTTGGGCAGTGAAGTCCAGAAAAGGTGACCTGCCAATGTACAAATGACCGCCTAGATTTCTTACTCTATTATGGTTTGGAAAAAGACTGCCAAAGCTTTGTCAATGTTCAACTACTATGGCAGTTTCCTGTCAAAACACAGCCCATCCCTGAGGATATATTTACTCACATGTAAAATCATATCATGCAGGTATATTTTTGCATGTGGCTAAATCCATTTATGCATGAATTTTATCTCATAATTTATTAGTATTTTCCCAACTTAGACCCTGATTTAGAACTCAGCAGACAGGTTACTCTTCACAACTGTGACAGATTTCCTGCCTGTCAAAATCTAAACTCCATCCTATCCTATATAATTTAGTTTTTGGTGGATTCCCATCCAGGACTGTTGTGATGGAATAACCCATCTGCTGAGTTCTAAATCAGGCCCTCAGTGTCCCTTGTACGTACATATACTTATGAACTAGGTGTGAAGTGTGGGGAGTTCGGAGATTTGGGCTCAAGGACGTGCATCATAAGTAGCTTTGGGTACCTAAACAGAGAACAGGAGGCTTCCGGGTGATGAATATGCCAAGTGAGGTGCTTGGAGCTCAAGCAGAGTGAAAAGTTTGAGCATGAGGACATACAGCTCGGGGAGCTTAAGGGCTTTGGGCATATGTGCATGCAGTGAGAAGCCTGACACTTGAATATGCAATATGAAGTACTTTAAGCATGTGGAAATGTAGCTTTAGGAGTCTGGGGCTGGTGGACCATAGCAGAATATAGCATTTCGGGAATAAGGGCATGTAGTAAGCACATGGATATGCAATGTGAGGATTTTGGTGCATATTACTTACTGGTTAGTACATCCTGAATTTGAAATTTGCTACAGTGGACAGGCATTTTTTCTGGTCCTTGCAGAAGGGCAGTATTAGAACATGCCACAAGAGCCTCTTTAAATCTGTTGTAGTTCTGGCAGCCCTTTCACCAGTTTCCTTGACAAACGTGACCCAATTAATAGAAAAAACATATGTCTGTATCCAGATGTTTCTGATCTCGCGTTGGAGCAGATATTTAAAAAGTCACATCAGCAATAGTTTTCTAAGTTGCAACAAAATCCTTCTTGAAAGTTTTTGCTTGATGTCTATGAGTATACTAAATATAATGAAGAAAAGTCTCTATGATCCACCGCTTCAAATGGAACTTAGAATAAATTGAGGCTTGAAAACATCAAGGGTTGATATACCAAAATATAATATTGGGGTGGCATTGTGAACTTATCGGTTAGAACCAATAGATACACCTATAAAACAGGATAATGGCCCTGCAGTCCGCGATTATAAGAGTAAAAATGTATGCTACTGCATTTACATTCAGCTTTGGTTTTGTTTCTTGAAATATTAAAAATAACTCCAAAAACTGAGATGTATTATAAAACAGACAATAATAAATATAAGATGATTTCATCTAAAAAACTGAGAGATTGACTCTGATTTAAATCTTTCAATCGTTTACCTAAAGAGATTGATACACTGGTTTCATTATTATTGCAGCACAAACAGCCTAATGAGGAGGAAGCCTTTTGGGACACTTTGGACCTGATCACGAGTTGCTCATAATATTCTAACCCATGTATTAACTCCTCTTTATGCATGGGTTGCCATTACCAGTTTGAAGGAATTTAACGCATCCAATATTTTTGGATACAACTGACTCAACCTCCTTTAAATTTCATCAGGTGGAACCTGCCAAAATTTAACAGGGGAAAACATATGGTATTTACTGTATTATGTAGATTTTTGTGCATTAAACACAAAAATACACACATTATTCCCCCAAACTCATAATAGTTGTTATTTATCTCAACCAATAAATAACATACGTTGTTATTTATCAGGGTAGATAAATGATGCCAAAACTCATAATCAGACCTGTAGGACTGACAACAGTATATTGATTGCATGGGTCTGATTTAGGTTGCTTGAGATCATTATATATCCAGGGGTGTGGAAAATTTAGATAATTTGCTCATGTGTTATTAAACAGAATCTGCAAAATTAAGCAAAATGAATTGCTGGAAATGAAAATCCATAATCTAAAGCTCTATTTTAGTGTGAATGCATTCTTACATCAATTTGTGATGCATGAATTTTTTTTGCACTAAAAATAGTGCAAGAAAACGAAAGCACAACAGCACCTCTCATTCTATTGTTCCTGTGTGCTCGTTGTAATTTTGGTGGTAAGTTTTTACCACACATGTCACGTAATTACACAAAGTGGCACAATTTTGTGAATTTCACATAACAATTGTATTTTCCTAGTTTGTGTGAATTAGACCACCATGATTTAAATTTTACTTAGGCCTTGGTATAGTTTCCTGAATAGGTTATCAAAGGCTCCCCAATGTATTGAAAATGTTACATGTAATGTTATCCGAAGAGTTTACACCCCGGTCTAGTCTGATCATATGAGCTAAAAGTATTTATCTGCACACTTTTCCCACTGTGCAAAACCTAAAGAGGCTGTGATATGCAGTCTATAATTTGGCTGAGAGTTGAAAGCTGAAATATACAATTTTAAGGGTGTTTTGTAAAATAATTGTAGAAAAACTCCAGCACCATATAGAGTATGTGGAGGAAGTGAACTCATGCAAGATTGTTAAATAAAAAGGACCTCATTACAAGGCTGGCAGTCTCAGACCACCAGACTTGTGATGGCGGTCAGGGCCGCCGCTGCTGTGGCAGTCCAAACACCACATTAAGTGCCGGGCGGTCAGGCCCCCAGGGTTCTGCCTGCACCACCAGGATCCATGATCCCAACAGCGTGGTGGTGGCAGAGATCATAATCCGTCAGGGCAGCATTGCATTACGACCTTGTTATCTGCCAGACTTTTCATGGCGGTTTTACCGCCATGAAAAGGCTGGCCGTGAACGGGTGCATGGGGCTATAAGGGGGCACCTGCACTGCCCATGCACTGGGCATGGGCAGTGCAGAGGTCCCCTGGCCAGCACTGTAGCAATGTTCACTGCTTACTTGCAGACAGTGAACATTGACAGGGTGCTGGAGCACCCTGCGGGCTACAGATGCGGGCTACAGCCTTGCTGCTGGCTCGCTTATGAGCTGGAGACAATGCTGTAACCTGATTTCCACTAGACCTAATAGGTCTGGTGGGCTGGTCATCACAAATGTGGCAGCCATCCTGGTGGGAGTTTGGTGGATAGGCTTTCCCGTCCATCAAACTCATAACAAGGCCCAAAGTGTATGAAAACGGGCCATCAGCTGTGTGGCTTCCACAGGTAGTGGGTCCACATTTATCCTCTTCTGGAAATGAACACCCCGTTATAGAGCTTTACTCTCTCAGGGAAGTGGAGCAGAGCAGTCCAAGGCCTACTCAAGGGAGGTGGTGTGGACTAGTATCATCATTCGCTGTTGTACAATAATGACACTCAATAAATGATTGTCCAGTCTGTGCTTTTACTTTTAAAAAAGGAAAATGACATTTATTAGACACACACTACTCAATACTACCCAGTAATTTACAAATATACAAATGGTTGATTGAGGTATCTTTTGATGAGATTGCAAAATGACTTCTGACTCTCTAAAGGGGTTCAATTCAACAAACCACATGTCAAAACATTACTGTGTACTTAATTGCAATCATCTGATATAACCATGAATGAATGAACTCATTACTGGCAACAAAGCATATAAACTTTGATCACAAGTGGCTGTAAACAGTATTATTTTAATAAAACATTTGCAAGAAAATTATATATGCATGTTTTAGAGGTTTGTGTGCTCATTTTATACTAGTAAAATTGAAAATGCAATTGTAAACATAGCCCCTAGAGTGCATCCCATTGTTGAGCACAACGCATGTAACCATAGACTTTGACCCAAAAAGGTGTTGCACAACACGCACATTTCTTTCACCACTGTTGGAATTGGACCTTTCTGCAGGGTTCTCCTCAAACGTTTCACCTTTCTCCTCCTATTTTGTGCAACCTCTTTTTGTTGGCTTTAGGACTCTGGGCACTTTACCACTGCTAAACACTGCCAAGGTACATGGGCTCTCTCTGCTAAAAACATGGTATCTTTGGTTTGGACCTGTTTGGCTTATTTAATTTACCTTTAGGTCCCTTGTAGAATGGTATACCATATACCCAGTGCCTGTAAATTAAACACTACTAGTAGGCATACAGCTCTGATTGCTCCACTCACAGAAGGAGCCTTTCAAACTTGCCTCAGGCCTGTCACTGCAGTGCCTGCATGCACACTTTACTGCCACATCTACTTGGCAATTCAAACTAATTGCCAAGACCTAGTCTCCCTTTTTACTACAACTAAGTCACCCCCAAGCTAGGCCCTAAACAGCCCTATGGGCAGAGTGCTGTGTATGTAAAAGGTAGGACAAATACTTTTATGTGTGTCATCCTAGTAGTGACAAAGAGCCTATTTTAGTTGCCACTACTGTGAGTGCTGCTCCTCTCGTAGGTTTGCATTGAGAATTCCCTTATATGTGTATAAGTGGTAATTTCTGATCTAGGAGAACCGGTTGGGCATGGTTGGCATGTTTGGAATGAAAGTGAGGAATCCTGTCTACTGGTATAGTTGGATTTTACATTACTAGTTTAGAAATGCTACTTTTAGAAAGTGGACATTTCTCTACTCTTCACTTTGCTCTGTGAGCCTGCATCCTGTCCCCAATCCATGTGTGGCCAGGGTGACAGCTACACTTCTGTGCATTCTCTCTAGACAGCCGCAACCACAGGAAGAGTTGGGTGCCAGAGGATACATTTGAATTCATCTGCATACTGATGGCCTTCCTAGGATGGGAGAGGGAGAGGTGGGTCACACCTACTCTTAAATAAGCTATGTCCTGCTCTCACGTAAAGGGATAATCTACCCTCACCTGTAGTCTGGAGCCAGGACTGGGCTGAAAGGGACCCTTGCACACTTCTGAGGACACCTTTGAGGTCACCTCTACATCAAAGGTATTTTGGGGTACAAGTATGAGGGCTCTGGCCTATCAAATCAGTAAACTACTGGACTAAGAGGAACTTCTGCTAGAGTAAACTCTGCAGCACCAGAGGAATTTCCATGCTGCTGTGACTGACTGTTTCCAGGAACTGCTGCCCTGTGATGTGCTGCCCTGCTACCTGCTGACCTCTGCCCTGCAAATAGAAACCTAACATCCCCTCCAGAGTCACTGCAAGGAGTTGCTTGTTTGCCCCTGCTCATCACCTACTTGGGAAAGCAACAACCTTGTAAACAGCTTGGTGGCTCGCCTCATCTGTTTACCCCAAGGTCTTACGGACATTCAAGACCTCATTATCAGCTTCTTTTGACTGGCATCCATATTCCAGATGGCGTTCTACAAGACAAGCGTTCCACTTTGTAGAACACATCTGATTGCCAGCTGGTGCGAGTAAGGTGGAAGCACGGAGCGTCATATCCCAACATTAGCCTGTTCTAGAATCCTGAGCTCGGCCCGAGCTGGAAACTTGCAGCAGTGGAAGTTTGCACTCTGCTTCACTTTTTAAAATCCTGACAAGCAGCCCTGCCTGAGAGGAACCGCACTTTGTGCCCGGAGTGAAATCTGAAACCACTGGCCTGTACACATGATGCCACTCCCCCTGGGCCTGATGCGTTGCCTAGGCGACTGGGAGGCACCATGAGGCCCACACCGCTCCAACTCACCCATACAGATGAGAAGCAGTGCACAGTGATGCAGGCCCAGTGTCCGAGGTCTGCCGGCACCACTTGCGGCTTGCCCCCAGGCTCGCATTCATCCACGAGCAGTGAAGCAGTGCGACTCACAGAATGGCAGCTGCAATCAGCAACTAAGGTACTGTAAACACATGGACCATGCGGTCTCAACCGCTGACCCCCTTGCCATTGTGAACAGCTGGAGGATTACCAGGCAGCATCTCAGTCTCTTCAAGCCCAAGTAATGGCACGTTGAGTCCCGATTCAAACTCTGTTATTGTGCCTTCCTTGTCAAGCAGAATTACCGTAAAGGCTCTCAAAAGGAGCACAGTTGATTTAAGTACTGCTTTATAGTTGTTAACGCGTCCCTTTATGACTAATTTACTCACTTTGGGACACGTTTTAGGCCAATGAATCTTTTGACCCTGATTGAAGACACCTTAGGACGAGATAGCTACTCAGTATGTCAATCAATATGTCAATAATGTCATCAAAGTTCACAGTAATACGACAATTCAAATTAATCAGAGGCATTTAATAGAATTCGCAAACCACCATGATTTTTCAGTCATGAATAACCACACCAGTTTAGTACAATTATATGAAGTTTATTCCCTATTGATTACAATTCTACTAGTAAGTTTATTAGTCTCATAACCAAGAAACACATTAGCATAGTCACAATATGGCAACTCTGATAAGCTTTCATCAAAGCAAGAATCACGAATATTAGAACATAGCACGGCGTCAACATAGGTTATCCTTAGCAGAGTATCGTCATTACGTTATTCAACAAAGCATAGATTCAGTCATTTGTCTATTTGTGTCAGTTTAGTGAACCCCTCTTCTAACCTCGAATTAGCATTGGCATGTTGGGCTTCATGCAAAACAATTTTGTAACACCAATTTGGAAAATGTCTAACTATGGTCTCTGTCAAAAGAAGCAGTTGGTACCTAGAAAGGAAAAGCAATCATACAATTACAATTTCATTGTCATATAGTTACCCTCCGTATTGGGTCAGCATTCAGGTTCGGTCTTAGTCCTCAGGACATCAGTTGATTTGCCATCAGCCAGGAATTCTGCAAGTCCGGTAAAGGAGCAAAGTTTAAACGGGCAATATAAGGCATGAATGGTTTTAAGAACCAAACAGCAAAGTCTCTATGCAGAGTGACAAAGTTTCTGGGTCATAGCAAATCGCATCAGCATCTCCCCTAACTCTCTCCTATTCTCTCCTGTTCTCCTTTACTTCCTGTTGTCAAGGGTTTTATCCCATTTTTGTTGTACATTCCCCTAGAATTTGGTTGGATAAGGGGTTGCACCCCACTATCTCCCTCCAATAGAGTTCTGATTACTTCATCAAATTTGTCACCCTATAACAGTTTTTGCGTACTTTATTGGTCCTTATGATCGACGTATTTAGCAGGTGGAATGTCCAGTATGATTTCGTACTCTCGTGGTCCTTTGCACATCTTCAGTCAGTGGCTCCATTGTCTGTACCTGCCAGTGGCCTACACTGTTGCATTCAGCTAAAATGTTTCTACAAGCAAGTCGAGTTTCATGAGAACGGATCTACTACAGTTACATTCAGCTTCTAGTTGGAAGAAAGCAAGAGTTCATGTCCTTCAGCAAGTCAGCACACTACACGTTAGTAAAACACATTTAATATGAAACCAGGCAGCTAGGCCTCGACTTATGCTAACTAAGGCCTAATGATTCATTAGCGAAACCTGAACGTATAACTTATTATTATTATTAGTTCAAATAATCTCTTAATATAACATTTTATAATTATTAGTCAGTTTCATTAGTCCCCGTATATATTGACGGCCACTCCCCGTGGGCACATTTCAAGCGCACGTTACAGCAAAAATACATTAATACATTTTCTATGTGGCATTATTATACATTAGTTCATAAACATTGCATATTAATACAAGCTACGCTCTTCCATAGTTATTCTTGTAAAATGTATCTCTTTTGATCTACTGACTGGATTTTAATTGTTTTAGTCTTACTTGATACAGAAAAATGTTTCCTATTTTTCTAAACCTGTGTGGAGTATTTTTGTGGTGTCATCATTGGGTTAATGTACTGCAAGTGTTACCCAATATTTTACACATTGCATCTTAAGTTAAGCCTGACTGCTCTGTGCCAAGTTACCAGGGTGAGCACAGGTTAAGTTAGAGTATGTATCTGACTTACCCTCACTAGAGTGGTGGTCCCTCGTTGGATAGGGCGCAAGCCCCTGCCAACTAGAGGTCCCATTTCTAAGAACCACCTTTAGGCCACTGTAACTGCAGCCCTACGTGCACCAGCCTGGAAAGTGCTAAGGAAGATATGTTTTTCTAGACCCTGCAGATCATAGTCAGTAAATTTCAAAACACATCTTTGGGCCTCCAGAGGGAAGTTGCTGTACTCCCGCAGGATCGTAGGATTGTTTTGGTATCTTTGATGGTGGCCCGCCATCCTGGGGCCAGCAGAAGAAGAGAAAATGAATCCAATTGAACAGCCCTGCAGGACATTATAAGGTACTCCGCAGGAGCTTTGTGAATATTTTATCAGCTGCTATCCACTGCTCAGGGGGGAGCTGCTGCCTTCCTTTCTCTTTGTCCTTGATGGGTGGATTTTTCTTTTATTTTTGGTGGTGTTGGGCATCATTTCCTTGGAGCAGCCTTAACAGCTCACCCTGTGGGCTGCCCCCACCAGCTCCCTACTGGAACCACACTCCTGTGTGCGGTTGCTGGAGGTGGAAGACTTTTCTTCCCTGCTTGCTCCTACGTGCAGGGTTTGGTGTTGTTTGGCATCTGTCCTCTCGCCCCAGGCATGGGCACTTGAAGCAAGGACAGGGCCACCACAGTTGAGGGAGTGATGTACCACTTCCCTTTCCTTGTTTCCATGCCAGGGACAGAAGTTGAGGATCCCAGTCCCCTGGGGACTACTAGGGACACACAACAGCACTCCCCGCTTCTTGGTACAGCTGGAGGCCCTGGAGTTGGAGTTCCGAGTCCCCATCTACAAAATCCAACCTGGGGGTTGGGATCCCCATACCTGTTCTGCTCTGGGTCCTCATGCTCACCCCATTCCAGGTAAAATCCAGTACTCTCTTCCCTGACAACCCCACGGCCTTGGGCCACACCGCAGTAAAGGATCTCCCAGCCGTGGCGCTCCTCATGATCTGAGGTCGCACTTGAGAGTCAAAGGTCAAATCCTTTTCTAGCCCATATCTCTGCCACCGTTGGGCTGTTTTGTGTGTTCTTGGGCTTGTTTTGCCCAAGAACGCTATAACATTCAAGACCTTTTAGGCCTCCTGTCCTCAAAGTCATTGATCTTTGCAGGGTGCTGGTTTCACGGGCTCCTTTCGCCAGCCTTTCTCCTTCGTCTCCTCTGGGCCTCTCTCCTCCTTGATGCAGAAGCGCAATCTTTCCCCCAGCTAGTCCTCAGGGGGTATCAGAGGGCCAGCTTTGCTCATCCTGGGGAGGGCCCTACTGGTCATTGGGTCAACTGAAGTTAGAGTCTTTAGTCTAGATGGCATCGGAGCATTCTTCCTTCCAATTGCTCATCGTGGCTGTCTCCAGTATTAGTGTACAGCATAAAGCCACACCCAAGAGAAAGCTCTCCCCTTCGCAAGATTTTTAAGTGGGGTTAGGAGATGCCAGCAGGGATGCATCTCTGGCATATCCTGGGGTACCACATCACCTTTCCGCCCTGTCCCAACTTTCCTGCACAGCCTCCTGGGACATTTCCAGATGGCGTCACCCAGGAGTCATTTGCCACATTTGCTCTGGGGGGATCAACTCTGCCTCTTGCTGACATCACTACCGGGGCCTTTCCCAACAAATCTTCAAAGGGAGCCTCTTCTGTGTTCGCTTCAGAGGTCTGGGCTCCCTCCTGGGCCTGGACAAGCCATACAGTGCAACAGCTGGTTGATTGATGCAGAGCATTCTACCCCCCCTTTTTTTCCAGGGCAGCTGAGTAAAGCATTGTTAATTGCTTCCTTTGTGTGGGGGAGGCCTTTGTTCCTGACACTGGAGTGAAATGTAATCAATCCAGTGCAGCAGGTTGACAAATGGCCTGGTTCTGATCCTGAGGGGAGCAAGAAAAATATGACATTCTTGGATGACCCATAAGCTAGACAGATGTCTCTTTAGAACTTGCTGAATTAATTTTTCCACTCAGATTATGTTCCAATGCGATACATCTCGAGTCCTAGTAGGCCAAAGGGAAGTGAAGCTCCACTCTAAGGCAGCCCTTCCCATATGTGTATAATGGAGTGTCACATTAGACAAGACAGTAAACCACATTGACTTTCCCTATGAGTGTACACTAACATTATGAGGCCTACCCCAGGTCAATATCCAATCCGGCAGAGGATTCTGTTCCACACTACCTGTCCACAGTTACTCGGCTGTGCACAACAGGAGTCTGCCACATGCAGCCCTGACAAATGTGCACAAGTGTGTGCTTGTGTGTTCACAGGGGACCAGCACAGCGCCCCTTATCTTTGCTGCATCGCAGCAGGCTTGTCCCCTGGTGGAACAAATAGGCAGAACCCATTATCTCAGAAAAGCATTGAAAAATGAATAAAGTGTTCATATTATGTTCAATTAAGCTTATATTAACATTCATGTTACTGCATCTGTATTGAAAATCTTTATATGCCTTAAGTTAGCGTGAGCTACGGGTTTTAGCTGCCCAGCTCTCATATTAAATGCATTTTTCTGTTTTTCCAGTGTGCTGACTCGCAAAGGGCCATGACCCTGCAAATGTTCTTTTTCTTCCACTTGGAAGACGAATGTAACCATACTAAATCCGTTCCCCAGAGCATATTCGGTGCCTTCGGTGTACAAGGTCACTTAGACCGATGGACAATGAATCTGCTGACCCAAAAGACGTGCCAAAGAATGAAGTAACGCCGGATGTGCCACCTCCGAAGACGTGAATTATGAAGACCAATCAAAGAATCATGAATTAATGTGGGGTGACAATTGGGATTACCAAATGCTAAATTTGATAGGTTAAAGATAGTGGGGTATAGTAAGTGTCCAATAGAATTTTGGGGGAATGTACTACGAAAAAGGGATAAAAACCCATGTCACAGAAGGGTCATTATAATTAGGTAGGGAATGCTATTGATTTTATCTAGAAACTCTGTCACTCTGTTTGGTGGCTTTGAGACTTATTGAAACCATCTTCACCCATAGACTGCCTTTTTACACTTTTCCTCCTGAAGAGGGAAATGCCCTTATGCCCTTTAGTTAACCCTTGACTGATGGTGTTCGACTGATGACCTGAGGACGAAGACTGGACCTGTGTGCTCACCTAATCTTTGGAGGGTAATTATGACAATGCAATTTGAAATTTGCCTGTTTGCTTTTCCTTTCTAGGTACCAACTGCTTGCTTTTGACAGAGACCATAGCTAGATGTTTTTCAAAAGAACCCATTATCTCAGAAAAGTATTGAAAAAACTGCACAGTATTCCCATTTTGGGAAAATATAAGGTTACTACAACTACACTAAAGCACTGGTAAAGTACTGGTAAAACTACTTGATGCAAGACTGTGCATTGAGGCATTAAATCAGTTACTATTTGTACAACAGCTCACAAACACAACTTGCCTTGCACAATTGTAACTTGATGTATCGGCCACTAAGAGCTCCTCGGGAAGAAAATGTCACATGCAAGCAATGTTGGCAGAACAGACACTGCACTTACAAGTCTTGGCCCATCGACTGATGCCATTGCAAACAAGCTTTAAAAGGTATTGAACGTTATAGCCATTTCTAATGAATTTTGCATAGCTCTAGTTAGAGATTTATAGAATGCCACTGGCCTTGCCCATTGAGTTCGAAAATCCACTCAGGAAAGAAGAACAATGGGCTTCCCTTCAATTCTCTAATTCGAATTAATGGGCTTTTTTAGCTCCACCTCGAAGACAACAGTTTGGTCACTCTTTCCTTTCTGTAGAAAGAATGTGCTTGTAACCACCCGAAGGGTGTATTTTTTTTAAATGCCACATTGTGAACTCATTAATTATGTACTGTGTTCCTCTTTCTACTGCAGACCACCAAACATTTCAGAATTTCACTTACTGTTTCAATATAAATTTCTCTGTTTGAGAAAAACATATTTTTAAAGTAACAGCCCAAAAATAAAAAGGTAATTTACATAAAATATATACAATGGAAAAGAAGCATAATAGGTACAATATTCAATGTGGCTCTGTATGGTCACTCAGGGTTCTGATGGCTGTTACAAACCAAACCACTTGGACATACTGTCAAACACTAAAATATATTTTAATGAAATATTAGGTGGCATCTGCACCCAACACAGTTGTAAACCCATGTGTCTAAGAGGTAGAAAGAGTGGATCTTGCAGACAGGTTGAATAACCATACTCGGAAAGCAAGCACAGTGAGACACTTGATCAACTATGCTGAGAATAACAGATTTAAAAATAGTAGAACACACAAACAGTTGTATTCAACACCTACTACGGTCAAAGAAGTGGTATGCAATTGGCATAATACCAGTCTACTTTTCTGCATCTCTGACCATCGGCATCTACAAGTAAAATACACCTGCAAGTAAGTATAAACCTATGAGTACAAGGGTCAATGACAGGAAACACTGAGGAAGATTGCTGACTTGTTAGCACAGTCCCTTTCATTAAGAGCCTGGGACTGCTGTTATAATGAACTTGTGAGAAGTCATGGATAATACTCCATACTAAAGAGCTAGCCTATTGGATTCCTGACTGACGGCCCCTCAGGGTACACTGACAAAAATACTACTCCTGGCTCTTCATGCCTATGAACTGAAAGATTCAAACTTTAAATATTCGTTTCTCTCTGCTACTTGTCAGGCATTTTCTCTCACTTTAGCACCATATCCCACATTTCTATAATTACATCTCAGGGTGCATGTACTTTACACCTACATAAACAGGTACAAACTGGCAATCACAATAATGGAATAGATCAAATGTTTACATGGTCCCTCCTTATGCCATGGAAAGCTAGATGCACACTGAGCCATGTGGATGGACTTCACCCTAGCTAAACAAGTATCTAATGGAAACATGTGGGCTTTGAACTTCTGAGAGTTACATCACCTCTTGCTGTTAAATCAACCCTAAATAATCCTTCCTCCTGGTAGTAATTTACAGACCCTGCAGTAAGTAACAGAAAATCTTTAGATTGTTTTAGGATAGCATTATATTTAAAACTCCAGATCTCTAAATATTGGTAATTTTGGACTTTAGCCACTGGGTAGATAGGCCTGCTTGTAAACCAAAAGCAGATGTAGAAAACCTTAGTACTCTGGCCTACCTTCAAATAGTGAATGGCCAGATGAACAGTGAAGGAAATACACGTCGCTTTATTTTCAGTCACAATATCAAAACACCAACTGTTCAACAGCAAAATTAATTCTTCAATCTACCTCCTCCTTGCGCATTTTAAATTCTCTGAATGACTCCAGTGAAATAAATCTCCCAACTTCAGACACAGTAGCCAGTTTTCAACAGCAAGCTAAGCTGACTTTCATACTGTTATAGTAAGCAATGTATATCCCCCTATTCTGCAATACGCCCAAGTACTGAAGTAGTTAGTGGCCCCATCACTGCCCGCAAGTTCACCAGTGTCCTTTGTCACATAAAAACTCCCTAGTGTCCTGAGTTCTACTGATTTCTCATTGTCGCCCACCCTACTACAACAACCATAACAAATAGTCCCTTTGGGCACATGCCTTCTTAGTTGAATCTGCTTACTCCTACTGTCATATTAGCACAAACATGATCACCTACCTCCAAACCAACTACTTAACCTGCAATCAATAGTCCCACCACTGAGGAATATCCTTGAAAACATTTCCTCACCTCTTAATGTAAAAAAACAGAGATCAAAAAAGATTTAAGGAATAGTCATATTGCCTATAGACTGGACTCCAGGCTGTGCTAAGGGAAACACCATCATGCATCATGCTTCACTCTCACTTTTTACCTTCACTAACCTTATCCTAACTCCAGACTTCCCCAAGCAGACACCAGAATGCCACTATGGTCTTGTAAGCGGGGTTAAATGCTAACCTCGGCCTAGTCACCTTTACTAACTACTAGTGTACTAACTTTTTTAATTTTACTAACCGAAGGACATCATGTGGAGAAAATAGATGTGTATATTTCAGTGCATTGGAGTGGCTGAGAGATGTCACGTTAGCACTATGAAAATCAACTTAAATATATAAATAATTATAGATTTATATATATATATATATATATATATACGTCTTAACACCCTGCTGAGGTGGTGAGAGCACTAATTATAGTTTGTCCAATAGCGTAAACCTATCAATAAACGCCGATTGAGAATTGTGCTTCATTTTATTTTTTTGCAATCAACTGCAGAAAGAGAGAACATTATTGATGTGTAATATAAAAAACAAACATTCCTATGCAAGAATTATAATCTTGGCCATTACTTGAGTCATACTAAGTAAACACTGTGATTGTAGATTGTATCTGAGACTAAAAGAGCTAAAGTAAAGAGAAAGTATTTTCTTTTTCCAGTGAATGCAGGTATACATTATATGGCAGAGAACCATTAGACAATGTGTTTTTCTAGTAAATAACAGCCTGTCAAATAATTATTTCTTAGTAAATTACATCGCGTGCACTCCATAGAGCGCCATACCAGGATTTGGGTTGTGTAAAATTGCTATTTGATGCCGATATCTGGGCGAACACATCTGTAAGTACAGCCATTTTCCTAAATCAAGGGCAATTGTATTAAATCCTGGAACAAAAAGTTTCCTCGGGAGCTAAAAACAAACATCCTTGTATTTTAGAAATGTTGCTTCAATATGACAGTAACTTGGATGCCGCCATTGCTAGACTGCTCTCAGCAGATGTTGAAAGAGAAAAAGCTGTTCTGTTCATTGGAACCACTGTGTGCCTACAATAGCCATTGTTTCGAGCAACTTGTAATTTTAAAAACGCTTTTTATGCTCATCACTGGACACTGAACAGCAATAAAATGAACGTATTTATAACATAAACTAGGTTGCCTCCTCATTGTTAATGTCTTTCAACAGGCTTTTCTCCTTCTGCTGCCCGCAGAATGCTGCAGATGGCTGTTCTAGCAGGAAGCCATTCCCCCTTACTTAATGGTGCTCCTGGGAACGAAAGGCTCCTGGATTCAAAGAACTTCTTCCCTTCCAAAGCCCTACTGAGAGTTGCAGACAATATAACTACATCCATGGAAATATTTTTGCTAGCCTGTTTTGCAGCAAAGGAAAACATCAATAAGTAATGAACTATTTAACTATTTCCATCCTTGTGATAACAGTGCTATTGCTTCAGTGTTTCTAGTTTAATGCCATTAATACATTCAAAAAGGTGATTAAAGTTCAGCATTTGAGTTCAATTAAGGACTACCAATACCATAAAGTAACAGTCTCACAAAAATGAAAAGAGATTCGGACTTTTTAGCACCTCGCATAAAAAGAAATATGCAGCATATTCGATCTCGCTTTTTTCCAAATGGGTGTAATAAAAAACGAAACGTAGGAAGTCTCGTTGGTTTCTAATAATGCATTCTACTGTTTCAGTTCTTGAGCGCTGCAATAGTAAATACATGTTTAGAAGGAATTCCTATATTTGCAAAATGGGAAATGCAATGCACGTTTATTCACAGATCCTTAATCAGCGACATTTTAGAAGATATATGGCTATAGAAAGCGTGCTGTGTAAAAATAGTACATAGGGATGAACTTCATCTTGCACTAATAGTGTTTTTCGAGGGAAACGGGTCAACACAAAATAAAATCAGGAGTAGTGTTTGAATTATAAGTGGGGCTCTCTAATTTATAACATTTTACATTTTAGACGTTTACATCTGTATTCATACACATTATTTTTTTCTTATCTTCGAAATGTATGGATGTATTGTTTGGTTGGTTGAAAAATGAACTTATGGCTAGTGTGTTTCAGCTTTTATTTAACTAATAAATTTACATGCTCCCAGTCTACAAAGATTTACTGAAAGATTTACTAACGTTTTGAGTTGGGTTTGTGTCCAAAAAGTAATGCGGACAGGCGTAAATTATTTATTTGGAATTTGCTTTCCAGTGAAGACAGTGTTTTGCTCTGGGAAGTTGGCTAAAGTTAATGGATTAGATTGACTTGCACTGCTCTGTACTACTATGCGTCAAGGGGTCCTCCATGGGTGGTACATTGACGTTTCCATGTAGCCATCCATGGTTTCCTGTGCAAAACTCTATCTACTAACAACAGTAGATAGGGTTTGGCACAAAAGAAACAGCACCGATTTACCAATAGTTGACACTACCCCTTTACAGCAGTCAAATTTGCTGTGCTATGTTACATCGAAGGGAGAGAAAAAATGCATCATATCTAGTATGGCACATTTTTCCTGTACATCATCGTTGGAGCACTTTGGCTATCTTGCTCCAAAGCATGCAAGAGAATGTGCATTCTCTAAAGTGTACGTTTTTACTGAAAAGGGATGCTTCCAGGACTTTAACTAATCTTTAAGACTTTTCACACTTTGTATATGTGCTGTACAATGCAGCACATATGCAAAATAAAAAAAATAATAACAAACGAAAACATAAGGTCTTGGCACAAATCCTTTTCTATAAATGTTAGTAGCTGGGGAGTTGCATCAACACCAATGGGTGGTTTCATGGAAATGCCTGTGTAGCACTCATGGAACTCCCCAGTGACACAAAGTAGGGCATAGTGCAACTTTGGTTATTTGGAATGCTTTCCAATGCAAAGCATGGTTTGCGTTGGATAGTAAATTCCACCCCAACAGTTTACATTGGGTTTGCCTCACAAAAGTGAGGCAAAAGTGAGGCAAACCCACTCCAAAGTGTTAACAAATATGGGACAATGCCTCTTTGTAACAGGTGCACAAAGGTGACATTGGTTTATTTCTTCTAACTTTTCCAACATACATCTAAAGTAGGACAAGTTTTAAAGTTTGTCTAGGTATTTTGTACTGGAGGGCACCCCTTCTAAATATGATGCAAACTATGTGAAAAGGGGTGTGCATAACATGGGGTGGCTAAATTGGCAGCACCACCAGGGACAGAGTTGGGAACTGCAATATCTACTCTCTCTCTCTCTCATGCAGCACAACAACATGTCATGAGACATCAGAGGCTGTAGGAAGATCAGAGCATAATTCTATGCCTATCCTGTGCCATGGAATTGGGTTTTGGGGTTAGGCTTGGCTGTACATGCAGTCCAGGTTTTATGATTTCAAAATAGGGTTAGGTATGTATGGGTCGAAATAGGAATAATTTGCAAAAGATGGTACTACAAGTGAGTAAAGGAGCTGGTGCACCCAAGCACCATGCTTTTGATCAGTCTTTCCTGTCCATGTTCCCCCAAGATTCAGTGTCCATCAGTATTGGAGGTGGATGGTACCATTATACTATATTATACACTGTGAGAAATTGGGTTGTTGGTTGAGGGGGGTTATGAGCCCTTCTCAAGCAACAGTCACAATCCCTGTCAGGGTGAACCACATGTGACTTAATTACGCTTTGCTTAACCCTCTGGTAGCTTGGCACAAAGCAGTGAGGCGTAACTTAGAGGCAATGTGTAAAGTATATATGCAGAACACCAACAGTAATAAAGTGAAAGCACAACACAGGAAAAATACCAAAACAATTTAGAAAAATAAGAAAAATTTAAGTGAAAACATAACACAATTAAAATACCAAACCAATTTAGAAAAATAGAGCAACATTTACTAGAACTGCTGATATGCAGTTTTAAAGATTTAGATAAAAGTAGTGCCAAAAAGTGCAAAGCGCCAACTGAGGGAATCTGGTCTAGTTGACCACGACAAATTCACAAGATCAGGCTGACCACCATGGAGTGTAGGCCGGGCTTGGTGCATGGTCTGCAGGGTGTTTCTCTGTGATGCTTCGTGTCAACCAGCTTTGATTCTGAAAAACTGTGCAGTGAGTCTTTGCGTCGCTCTGTGACTGTTCCAAGGAGCTGTGCGGTGAGGCTTTGTGGGGCTCTGCATTGCTTGACATTGAATCCGATGAGGATGGCACCTGTACAACAAGACTTTGAGGGGCCGTACGTCAACTAGCATTGGTTCTGATGAAGCTTGCAGCTGTGCGGCAAGGCTTTGAGGGGCTTCGCTTTGCACTGCGACTCATTTAATGGAACCTTCATTAAGGCCAGGAGGTGCTCTCTCTGATGCTAGCTGACGGTCTAGGACACAAGGAAGCACCACTCAAGTATCAGGAATTCACTCCAGCAGAGCTCAGCAGGGCTCTGCAGATCCAGTTGCAGGTCCAGACAGATCCAGTGCAACAGGTCAGCTGGATAGTTGCAGGAAGGCCCTGTAGCTCTGTACAGGAGGGCAGTCAGCTGACCCTGGGAACCACTCAGACTGAGATTAGGGGAACAGATCTAGTCTTCCCTCTCAGACAGCAGGGAAGGCCTCAGGCAGCAGGGCAGTCCTCTGACAGCGAGGCAGGTCTTCCCCAGTAGTATCCAGAAGTCTAGAAGTGTACTGAAGAATGGGTCTGAGGGGCCCATTTGTATCCCTGGTGCCTCATTTCAAGTGGGAGAAGATTCTGGAGTTTTTCTTCCACAGAAGTGTCTGGAATTTCCTCCCTTCCCCTACCCTGACTTCAAAGGGTCTGGGGTGGCAAAAGTCTAGTGTGCAGTTCTTTGTGAGTGTGCTAGAGCACAGCTTTTGAAGTGCAAGTGTGGTAGGTGACTGCTCCGCCCCTTCAATCTACGGAGGATAATCCATCCTGCAAACATCTGATCCCCCCTTTGTGAGAATGTCTGGGGGGAATAAACAAAGGCCAACTGTCAACTATACCAAGTCATATGACCCAGTACACAGACTGCAGACACCAAAGGGTTATGGCAAGAAAATATCCACTTTCTAAATGTGGCATTTTCAGAATTGTGACTTAACATTCAACTTTAACAATAAAGAGAGTTTTAAATTATAATTCCTTAAAAACTAAACTCAACATTCCTACCTATTCCCAATCAAACATTATCACATACTAAATGTAATAAGGTAAACCAATGTTTTCCTATGGGACAAATAGTCCTTGCAGTAGTGAAAAATAAAGTTACGATTTTTTCATTACCAGGACATGTACAACTTAAAAATGATTTCTAACTTTTAAATATACTACACCTTTCCCTAATGGCTGTTTAAGGCCTACCCTAGGAGTGGCTGATGTATTAAAAATGAACATTAAGGCCTAGCAAAAGGTTTATTTTTCCAGGGAGAACTGGCAGTTTAAAACTGAACATGCAGGCTGCAATGGCAAACCCAAGACATGTTCAAAGATCGAATTCAGTGAGTAGTACAATCAATGTTGCAATCCCACTACTGGAATTCAAATTACAGGCCCTGGGGCAATAAGCACCACTTTACTAGGAACATATTAGTAAATTAAATGTGGGGATTGGGTGTAAGCCACTTTTACAATATTTAGAGGAGAAAACACAAGCACTTTAACACTGTTTAGCACTCATACGATGTTCAGAGTACTAAAAGCCAACAAAAAAGGGTTCTGAAGATAGAAGGAGATGAAGGCAAAATGTTTGAAGGTGACCCTGCAGAGAGGGCGAAGTCCCACATATGCTGATTCTAATTCACTGGAAACTACATGAGAACAGTTCCTCATAATATTAATGGGGCACTGTTTTGGAATAGCAATATATGTCAAGGTTGAAGCTTTTAATTGTGGACTGAACGAAAACAGCCAAAGCCATTGTGAGAGATTATTCTGATTGTAACTTATGCTTTTGAAAAACACAAAGAAACTTCATATATGTGTGGGTGTATGAGTAGGCTCTCGTATGTAATTTTCAACTTCTTTGTCAGTATATGCGTCTGAGAATTGGCTCTTGTGAGAAAATCCCTCTTTTTGGACGATCATCCCCATTTTGTAATGATTGGTCTTTCTGGTTTTAAACTCAGAGCACTGGGGCATAGTGCCTTGCCACAGTTACATATATTCTGACTCCGAAAGCATAGTAAAATTGGCTAATCCTCAATTGAAATATTTACCTTTACAGTAAGGTCATCATATATGGTGCAGAAAAATATAGCAATGACTTGGGAAGTGAAATGTCACATGGGGACGGCAGAACATGTTGAACCATCCACTAGGCTGAAAATGTGGCTTGTACACATTTTAAACTTTCAGGCAACCCTTTTTGATAGAAAACAATTGTACATTAAATTCTAAAAAAGTTATCCCTAAGTAGTCCTTCTAGCCCAGAAGGCAGAATGCCTAGTATTTACGAGTGCCACATACAAGAATTTATGGCCTCATTTACAAAGCCCTATCGAACACTCTGCCACCGAAGCACCATCTGTTTTTAGGCTCCAGTGGTGCACTGTGCCTTCCCATATTTGCAAGGCCACACAAAGCCACCTTGAGTGGTTTTCATGACCTTGCAAGTATGGGCCCCTTTCAGGCATAAAACTGGGTGAAAGGGGCATTCCCTGGTTGTTGCTGTGGGTGTTCTCTTGCAACACCCATGGAAAGCTAGGGAATCTGAGGCATTCCCACTTTTACAAGTCTGGGAATGCATCAGATTCATATGGCACCTCAGAGGTGGCGTTAAAGTGATGAAAATTTTAAAATATCTTTATTTCTCTCTGATTGAATCACCCCCACAACATAGGCATCCTTGCACCATGGTGCAGGAGTGCCTGCATTGGCACAAGGCAGCAATTTGTGCACCAGCGCAAGGGGAGAGGACAGAAATTTGACTTATCTTGTAAATACGGCACATTTCTGCCCTTTCCCACTGGTGCAGGGCACTGCAACAAGACACTTGCTGAGCTGCCCTGTGCCACAAGGCTTGTAAATAAGGGCCATATGTACAAACATATTTCCCATAGACACAAAATGGGTAAAACCCTTTGCTACATCTGGCCCTAAGCCCCATAGTTTTGTCATGCACTTATACTGACCGATCCCAAAGCTGTTCTCATTGTTAAGTAATATATCTGTCCCTATAAGAAAAATTAAAGTTCAGAATAAAATACTATATCTACTAACTCAGGCTTAGGATAAGCTACAGGAGTGATTCAACCACTATTTATAATATTTAATGACATTTTAATTTACTGTTGAACTCTTTTTGAACCCATTTTTTATACATATTTAGGAAAAAGTAACTTTTAAATAGTCAGTCCTTGTCTGCCTGAGCCACCAACAGGCTCAATGACATTAGCCTGCCAGCAGCTGGCCCTTGTGATGCTTCCCCTTAATGAGATGTAAAAACAGATCGCATAGCAGGAACAATGGCTCAGACATGTTTGGCAGGAAGACCTGGATGTGAGGTATGTGATCCTTCTTAGCTCAGGATGGGCAGTTGGTGAGGGTTTAAGAACTTCCTTTACTTGACTAGGACCAGGAAGAGGCTTGCACATTCATAGTTAAGTGTAAAAGGAGATGTGGGAAAGAGAAGCCCTTGACTGGGACCTGCATGAGGCTTGCACATTCATAGTTAAGTGTAAAGGGAAGCATGGGGAAGAGAAGCCTTTGCTTCTTAGGTCAACTCTACCTAACTTGCCACCAACCCACTGGGAGGGAGGGCTAGCCCAGAACCAATTTGAAGTGTTGAATAAGAAGCTAATTTTCCTAAACACACCCCAGACCAGGAAACTAAAACCCTCAAATGTCAGAAGGGTGCTGCCTTGTTGGATGTGACTTAAAATAGAGTACTATGGCCTATTGTGCAGCAAAGGAAAGAGAATGTGCAGGCAAATGTGGGAAAGCTTGCCCCAGGGAACTTTTTTCTCAACTGTTAGATATTCTCAACTGTTAGAGTGTAACTTGTAGTTGTTTCTACCCACTGATTAGTAATTTCTGCAAAGATGGTACCCCACCCACGGCTCAGCAGAACACTTTCTGGAGCTGTGGAAGAAACGAAGAGGACTGGACCTGCTGCCTGTGACCTATGTGGAGATCTCAGGGTTGGACCTGCTCCTTCTTATACCCAGGACTGAAATGTGGAATGTAAGGGGTCAGCTGGTTGACTCCTGTGTGGTTACAGTGATACAATAATCAGCAAGTGCCCTTTTTCCTGGAGTGACCATCTGACCGGTGGCTACTGGACCGGGATTGAACCCTGCTGGTGGCCGCTGCTGGAGTGACTCCTGGACCCTAAGTGCTGTCTCTGAGATCTTGTGAGACACCACGAGGAAATGCTCCAGAAAATTTGGACTTAGAGTACTGTTGGACTTTGAAGATCTCTGGAGCATCAGTGGAACTTTGTGGCAAAGGTGACTGATTTTGAGAGAACTTTGTTGGATACAGCTTCAGGCTTGCCATGATGGAGGATTTTGAGCTCGACAAAAAAGACTAAGTCGAAAGAAAGAAATCTTGAGTAGGCCAGAGCATGAAAAGTATCTCACCTATGTTAGGTAACTCAGCAATTGCTAAATCTGAATTTTCCTATCAAAACCAATGACTTTAGCAGACCCTCATCTATGACTTCAAGAGGACTTCCCCAGATACAGCCTGTGACCTTGTTCTCCTGACAGATTTTAACTTCCATAAAAAGATTAAGTAAGAAAGTAAAAACTATACCTGGGACAACCTGCTTGGGAAATCCTACCACCTACCCATTATGGTTGGCCTGAAGTTCGTCCTAGGTCCTAGTCAACCGGGGAACAGTTACTTCTGATTTTTGATACTCTTCCTTGATTTAAAACATTACATATTCTTATCTCCAGGTCCCTTTATTGGCTTTAGTTTTTTTTAAATTTGTTTTCCTCATTTATTGTTTTCTATGTTTTTAGAAATTGGTTCTGGGATATTTTTTGTGGTGTGTTTTGACTTTATTTGTTTTGGTGCTGCTACATAAATTATAAGTTTTCCGTAAGTCAAGCCTGTCTCCTCTGTGCCAAAGCTACCACGGGTTAAGCCCAGGTTCATTGTTGAACTTGAGTGGTGGACCTAATAAGATTTTGGACTTACATCCTCCCCAATTGTTGGACCTGCCAGTTCTTGGCATGGTTTCCCCTGTACTTTTTGCTTCTGACCTGCTGTTTTTGATCCTGTGCTAAAATTAGTTTTTGATGGTTTTGGGGCTCGGGGCACTTTACCACTGCTGACCAGTGCTAAAGTGCAAGTCCTCTCTATCTAAATTGTATTGGTGATTGGCTTCTCCTTGATTGACACATTTGATTTACTAGTAAGTCCCTAGTAAGGTGCACTATGTGCGCCCAGGGCCTGTAAATCAAATGCTACTAGTGGGCCTGCAGCACTGATTGTGCCACCCACATGAGTAACCCTGTAAAAATGTCTCAGACCTGCCACTGCAGTGTCTGTTTGTGCCATTTTGTAGTGCCAGTTAGACCTGGCAAGTGGACCCACTTGCCAGACCCAAACCTTCTCTTTTACTACATGGAAGTCACCGCTTTGGTAGGCCCAAAGCAACCCCATGGGCAGGGTGCAGTGTATTTAAAATGTAGGATATGAATTGGTGTGTTGTACATGTCCCGATAGTGAAATACTGCTAAATTAGTTTTTCACTATTGCAAGGCCTGTCTCTCCCAAAGGATAACATAGAGATTGCTTTGAAATATCTTTTAAGTGCAGTTTTCCATTAGGAGCAGATAGAGATGTGGATGTTGGGGTCTCTGAACTCACAATTTAAAAATACATCTTTTACTAAAGTTGGTTTTTAGATTGTAAGTTTGAAAATACCACTTTTAGAAAGTGGGCGTTTTCTTGCTTAACCATTCTGTGCCTCTGCCTGGCTGCTGAAAGCACATCTGGGTTAAACTGACAGTTGTGCTGTTTGTGAATTCACTCTAGACAGTCACCACAAGGGGGCTGAGTTGTGTCCAGCATATCCTGAAGGTTCTTCCTGGGCTAGAGTGGAGGGAGGAGCTGACATTTGCCCCTGAATAGGGCTATGCCTGTCCTTAAACAAAGCAGTCTCCAACCCCCTGGTGTGGGTCTGGTGCCAGGGCAAGGAGAAGCGGGGTCTTGTGCACTACAACGACTTTCCTTTGAAGTCTGCCTACTTCAAAGGCAGAAATGAGTCTACGTATTGGACTGCTGACCCCACAACTGCAGAACACTTCTGGACTGATGAAATTGTCCAGGCAGAAGAGCTGGATTCTTGAGGAGGACATACTACTCTTCGTGTTCTTTTGCTGTGCTGGCCTGCTGCGTCTACTTCTGCCTTGGGAGTGAAAGGATTGGACTTTGCTTTCTACATCCTGCTTTCCAAGGTTCTCCAAGGGCTTGATCTGAGCTTGCCTCATGTTAGAAGTCTCAGGGACATCAAAGACTTCATCTGCCAGCACCTGGACTTTCTTGCTGAGAGTCAAGTGGTGCCAACTCCAGTCCTTGGGCATTTGGAAGTAAGTTCTGGTGAAACCCAGAAGAAACCAAGTGCATTGACTCCAGGGAGACTTCGGAACTGGTGCCGCTGTCTGACTCCACGCCGCTGCCTGCACCAGGAGACGGTGTCCCCACTGAGTGCATCTATCGACGCTGCAGGCCTGATGCTGTTGCACTGCCTCTGAAGTCAAGCCACAGTGTGAGTCATGAGTGCTGTGTACCCAACATCCGGGACACTCGATTCCAACTCCACTGCAGCACCTGTGGCCCCATGGTGTGACCACAACACAAAGAATTCAACGCTGCACGTCTTGACCTGCTGCATTTATCGACTCAGCCAGATCATGAGGAACCGATACCTCGCCACCGACGCCACATCACCTCCCCTGCAATCATAAGGAACCGATGGCTCACCTTCCTGGTAGCAGTAAGGAAATGATGCTGCGTCGGCTCGAGTGATGCCTCATCCCCTCAACTCCGTGCAAGCACTTTGTTTCATTGTTTTCAAAAGTACTGTAACTGGGGGTCCATGCGACTCTGTGACTGGCCCACACTCCTTTGCGAGTGGCATTAGACTGTCGGGAATAAATCCATCAACGACGTTGTGATAGCCCCATTTGGAGCTATTGTGTTTTTGAGCTCAATACTGAAGCTTAACCTTCGAAAATTTGTGTCTCTGCTTGTGTATGTTGATTCTTGTCATTTTGGTTTTGTTTTATTCGGATAAATATTGGCTATTTTTCTGACATGGTGTGGAGTACTTTTCTGTTGTTTTCACTGTGTTATGGTGTATTTGTATACAAATACTTTACACGCTGCCTCTGGGATGAGCCTGACTGCTCGTGCCAAACTACCAAGGGGATGAGCAGGGGTTATCTGAGGTGTGTGAATCCCTTACCCTGACTAGAGTGAGGTTCCCTACTTTGACAGGGTACAAACCACTGCCAACTGGAGACCCCATTTCTAACAACAATTTATGAACATTTTTTTTTTACAGTTTTCATTGTGAAATGCATCCTAGGGACAGCAGAGTGGATGAGAGTGTTCAGTATGAAATAAGTACCCTGTCAGGAATCCCCAAGGTGCCTCCGGCGTTATCTCTCAGCATCCCCAGGGATTAGGGTTAAATCATATCTCTGTTCTTGGTTAAACCTTCATGTTTCTAAGTAAACATAATGTGCTGTGTTACACAATTTGTCTTATCAATGCTTGTTTTACCAATGCTTGTTTGCTAATGTGAGCAGATGTAGACATGTGCTTCTAATTGGGTGTGGTGTAGACATGTGCTTCTAATTGGATGTGGTGACTCATCTACATGTGGAAACTCAACTGCGTTCCTGATTGGCTATAAGTAGCAGAATGAAGCATGCCTCCCTGCTTGGCTTTGTTTTGCTTCCTGATCTCAGTATCTGATTTGGCAGTCCATCCCCTGCTGTCATCCTCGTATTCAGGACTTTTGAGGCAATTCTTTTCTTTGTTCCTCTACCAGCTGACACCAGGCATTCCTCCAGCACTCCGGAAAAGACTGCAGCTAAGTGACTAGTATTCTTCAGGGAGTTTGTTCTTTGAGCGCCACGCTTTCCTAGAACAGCTGGTGTATTTCAGACGTCGTATTTTGGCAGAGTGCTTATCTTGAAGAGACAAATGCATTTCTGAACATTCTACATTATTATTGTAGTTACTTGCCTAAATGTGCTTCAGGAAATCTGCTTGAGCTCAAGTTCTACAAAAATTGACAGTGCAATTTTAAAAGAGCATTTATGTGACTATTCCTTCTCTAATAGCATAACTTGGATTTAAAATGTGTCATTCATGTCTGTGTTTCAGATTTGAGGAATTTGCTTTTGAAGGGTTTTTCACACACACAGTGAAACCAAACCAAACTGTGCACCCTAACTGTTTAAACCCAGAGTAGACAATTGTATTTCTTGGATTGTTTTTTTTTCCTTTTAGTTTAACCCTATGCATGCAGGAAAGTTGTACGTGATATAATTAATGCCCTTGTTTGTCTTTCTTGTGCATGATAAGTGAAACCACAGTTCTAACTGCAGTGTGCAACAGTGAATCTCTGTGAAGCCAGCCCAAGTGGTGCAGTACTTATTGTTATGGTACTCAGTTTGGGTTTTTGGTAATACAGTGTTAGTTATTGTGCCAACAGTTATCATTATCCAAGAAAAGTGCTGGAGCATCCAGGTGTTCTTCTACCGCTCCCGTGCCCATATCAGAAAGAGAGATTCAGTTTCAAGGAAGTTGAGTGCACTAACTCCACTATCACTCTGTCAACAATTACCTGCCCCCACAACGATACAGGGTGCCTGGCTGGACCGACAAGACGTGGCAGTGTTTTGTCTTCTCTCTTCCACTCCCCCTTTCCTCTTGGGACACCTGCCGGGTTTCTGTGTCCAACAGGAAGTGCCAAGAGGCGTTCCAGGAGGTCAGGGGGCATACCATCACCCCTGCAGACATCCTGCTTTTCAGGTGAGTGGCCCCATCTCGACATACCCTATTTTAGATGTGTAAGAACTGAACAGGAAGAGCTAAATACACATTTGACCTCCTAGCTCGTAAAAGCTGCACTGGAGAAGTAGTATAGGACCATGGATTTAATGCAGGTGACTGATAGTCTAGAAAATCAGATTATATAGTGTGACCTGTCTTATATGATGAAGAGTTAGAATTGCAGTACAAGGGCATTGACCAGGAAAAGAAACCAGTAGACAAGAATTCATTAGTTCACAAGAACAAACTAAGTTGAAAGTCAATAAGGCATGATTCTTAAACATGTGATATCATCCTAAAGCAGAAAACAGGTAATGGGAAATTAAAGACATCCACAAACATGATTCAGTGGCACTTGATCTAAAGAATAGTGATACCACCATGTAAAAGTGAGGAGAATGCTATGGTCTCTGAAGAAAAAAATAATTCCTAGAACCTGATTGCCATTTTGAAGAACTACATAATATGCCACCATCTATACCAAAGAGGACAGGACTTAGATTGTAATGTCCAGTGATTAGAGAGTGTGATACTGGGATCAAAAGTATTGATTCTGGCCAGGCTATCCTAAATTCCAGACCTTACAAGTTTTAGCCCCACGGAATAGCAGTATCCATGTCGATCCAGGATCACTGAGTGTATTTGTCTGAAGATTATTCCAGATTGTTGGGACTTTTTAACTAAATAGGTGGAAATCTGAGAGGGGACAATAACGGGTCACAGTTGGGAGGGACGAGTTTTCCAGGTGGCCCAGGCTGCAGCCTGGAGTTTGCCATGCTCCCTGGTGCTGTCTAGGAGCAAGTGGCACTGCTATCTCTGTCATCGGTCCTTACTTGACCTCTATGCCTGGTGTTTTTCTGGCTATATTTCCACTGCTGAGGTTGGATGGTGTATGTATCATAAGTATGATAATAGTATTCTATTTATCATAACATTGACTAGCACTTAGAACCTTTTAAGGTATACCCATTGCCCTTAATAATACTAAAATCAAATCACTAGAATACGTCTTTCATACTTTCATATCAGGCTTCAAATAATTTCACAACAGTATAACTTATTATTGATTAGGCAAATTGAAATTACCACATTTCCACAGTGACTACTCTGAGCATGTTATTTTGACTCCAGCCTTTCAATGGAACCTTAGATAAATACAGCTGCACCCAAATGGTATTAAGCTGTTTTAGCTGTTTAGACCATTTCAGTGCGATCACAATTTTTCCATGGGATCAAGAGTGACTGTTCCTACCATACAGCATTGCATGCTGAGAAGCTATGTCATCTGCTGTTGTGCCTACTTATGGATAGAAACAGAATATCCCAAACACACATAGACACTTTAAGAAGGATGGAATTGATCTGCACTGCATGAGTTATGTACAATTTCATAAATGTTTTGGGTATATATCATGATTTTTGTACATGTGTATTATCATGCTTCTAATCTCCAATTTCTATGCCTGCTATGTGTTCAATGTGAAATATGTTTTGCCTCATGTTTTTCATCACTTCAAGAAAACCCACAAAGTCTGAAATTACTTATTTTGATTCACTGATTTCTAATTTCATTTGATTAAGGTGTATTCTTCTGTGTCAATCCTATAAAGCATTTTTAAGAGTCAGATGCACATTGCATTATTGTGGTTGCGGCCCAGAAAAATGCTTAGGGATCATAATAAAAGCCTTTACATGTACTTGTCCCAATTAAGAACCAGTATACTTTCACCCAAAATGGGACTGTGGGACCGGCATCCTTTTTTCCCTGATCACCTCCAAACATTTTGGCTGATACCGGTGGTAAGTGAGTCTGACTGTGCTCTGGGCACTCAGCCCTGCAGTGAGAATGGTCAGCCTATGGCAGCCTGAGCTTAAGGAAGCATCTGGTGGGCAGAAAACTGCTGCAGAAGATGGCAGAGCTGAGTGGGGGAAGAGTGGCTAAACTGGTCTTTAAAGGAGGGAAAGCCACTTGGGACAGAAACCGGACCTCACCCATTTCCTGCTCCCCTAAACAGATCGAAGCCCCACTGATACCAGTAGGAGAGGAACTGGAAGGGTTGTGTTAAGGGAGACTTAGCCATACCAGTGGGTGGACTGAGCCAGATCTATCATCCAAGGATGAATTTTTGCCATCTTGGAGGTTTAGAGAATGTTGATTTCTGGGATCGATTTGTGCCACACATCACAGGATGTGGCCACCAGAGGGAGGTGGCCTGCACCCAATTGGACAGGTGTGCCTCCTCCTTACCACCCCAGGAGCAAGGGTAAATATGGCAGAGCTGCCTCACAATTCAGATTCCTGTTGGAAGAAGATACTGGTGAACAAGGACTGTCCTGCTGGACCCCTGGCCTGCACCTGGACACTGAACTCACAGGGACTGCACCAGCCCCACACTTTGTGCTTCACAAAGAAAAGGACTTTGCCTTGCTTTTGCAATTACAGGAGTCGACCCCCTGTAAGGTACAGGTACAAAGGAGCAGACCAGAGTCCCCTGCATCAAGTCCTGCAAGAAGAGCATAGCTGACCAGTGTCCAGTGGCCATTTGAGGGTTCTGACCAGGTGCATTCTGGGAACTGTAGTCACAACTTCCAAGGAGCAAATCAGAGCTTCTGTAACCTTGGGTCACATTTGTGGACACTTCAAGGAGCCAAGAAGAAAATTTGTGAAAGAAGATCCAGAAGTTTGGGGAAGTTTGGAGCAACTTTGAAAAAAAGCTCTGTAAGTGTACTGATCCGATGTCGAGAGTCAAGTCGGCTACCTTTAATTGAGACCCGGCCTGAATTTCAGGATCATCCCACTGAAAAGCTCCGGAGCATCAGACTTCCAGAATCTGACTGGAAACTTGTGGAAAGGCAATTTGAAGACTTTGCATTGAAATCAGCTTGCTGATGAGGACCGCACAATGTCGGGGAAGAAAAGCTCCAGAAAAGTTTCTAAGTATGAACGTAAAACTTTGACTGAGGCCTCCTGCTCAGTGTATTCGAGCATTGCTCCATCACAGTTGGCCTCAACTTTTGACTTTGCCCTGGTTGAGCGTGACCAGATGTCTCTAGTTGTCTCTTTTGGTTTCTAGGCTCTAGAAAGCATTTTTGTAAATTTAGTATTCAGAAGTTCACATCTCCGGTTCCCTACATTGGATATGTGTTGTTTTGGTGTCATTTTAAAGATAAAAATACTTTCTATTGTTATAAATTGGTGTTGGATTTGTTTGTGTTTTATGTTTTACTTATTAACTGTTTTGTTCATTTTAAATGCTTTATAAACCTGTCTCCTATGTTAAGCCTAACTGCTTGTGGGCCAAGTTACTAAGGGATGAGCAAGGATTAATTTACTGAGACCTTGACTGGACCTAATCAGGGTTTGTAGCCTCCTTGCTAAGTGTAGGTACCTACCTGCCCTTACTAATAATCCAGGTCCCAATAGGGACTGTGGCCCCCGTACCAAACTAGGGCAGGTTATAGGTGTCCTACAAAATATTGATTTGTTATGTAATTTATCAACATATGGCAACTCAAATCTGTTCATAAAACATTGGAATGTTACTGACTCCCGATTTGTAGTGTCATATCATTTGCAAAGGAGAAGGTGGTCAGTTTGAGACCTCTTTGTGTATTGTAAAAAAAAGTTTGAAAGGATGTAGGCAGAGATCCGGGGAACCACTGCTCACAAATTTAAAATAAACTTTTTTTTTATTTATAACACTGTTTTGTTTATGGAAACCAGATTGCGTTAAAAAGGTCAACTCCATTACAAAGATATTTCAGATATGGTGGTCTGCTGACACTAGCAGACCACAATCCCTGTGATGACTTCCAATTTGAGAGATGCAATTTGTGACAGCCTCCCTAATGCACCATTATTATATTTATGGGGTAGTTCAGATTATGTCCCACTACAAATCAGGTGCTTACGGACCAACTCATGATTACATAGGTCAGTTCATAAAATTATTTAATGGTTGTGTTGAAAAATGGGTTATTGGTAAGGGCAGGTAAGTACCTACACTTAGCAATAGGCCACTAATCACCACTTAGGTCCAGTTAGGTCTCAGTAAATTAAACCCAGCTCAACCCTTGGTAGCTTGGCAATGAGCGACAAAGCTTAACTTAGGAGACAGAGTGTAAAGCATTCAAATATCACAAAACAGTAATTAAATAAAACACAGGAAACAGTTTAAAAATAAAATAAACAATTGATCTAAATAGATTATATTTTTATCTTTAAAACAACACAAAAACGAATACAATCGGATAAGGGGAACCGGAGATATGAATTTTTAAAGAATTATTGTTTCCTAGCGCCTAGAAACAAAAAGCACCAATCTGGTCATCTGGTAGCACCTCAACCGGGGCAAAGTCAAAGTTTAAGGCTGACCACGATGGAGCCTGGATCGGCTACAACCAGCGGGAGGCCTCGGTCAAAAGTTTACCTTCGGACTTAGGCCCTCATTACAACATTGGCGGTAAATCCCGCTTACCGCCGCGCAGAAGACCGCCAACACATCGCTGAGGCAGCGGAATTCCACTATAGCTATTACGACCCACAGCTCGGAATCTGCCAAAATCCAGACACCCACACAAGTCCGCCACACCAAAGGTCAGTGATAAACTGGCGATAACAAAACCGACACCGTCAGGCCAACAGGAATACGCCCACCCTATCACAACCCACGAATCCACGCGGCGGTCTTTCAACCGCAGTAATCCATTGGCGGTATACACCGCCGCGCTCAAAATACACACACATATACAAAACATAACCACATTGGACAATTCAAAATACACACACCTGATACACATACACACACCACTCCCACACACCCAATCCAATATAAAACACACACCCACATCACCCACAAACCCTTACTACCAGAATTGCGATAGAAGGCCAGAGAGAGACACCACCAGAAACAACACTAGCATCCACAGGCACACAACATCATCACTCACACAAAATCCACACACCTCAGACACCACACACAAACACATCCCCTCACACATCACAACCGACACCACCTCACACATCAACCACACCACATCATGGCACCTCAACGACACCCCCGGTTCTCTGAGGAGAAGCTCAGGATCATGGTGGAGGAAATCGTCCAGGTAGAGCCACAGCTATTCGGATCACAGGTGCAGCACACCTCCATTGCTAGGAAGATGGAGCTATTGCGCAGAATCGTCGACAGGTTCAACGCAGTGGGACAGCACCCCAGAACACGGGATGACATCAGGAAGAGGTGGAACGACCTACGACGGAAGGTGCATCCCGTGGTATCCAGACACCAGATTGCATTACATAGGACTGACGGTGGACCCCCACCTCCTCTCCCACAACTAACAACATGGGAGGAGCAAGTCTTGGCAATACTGGATCCTGAGGGCCTCACAGGAGTAGCAGGAGGAATGGACTCTGGTAAGGCAACTCTTAACTATTATATCCCCCACCCTACCTGCATGCCATCACATCCCCCCACCCTCACCCCCATCCCTCCAACACCTCACATATGTCCCCCTATCACAACCCACTCATCCCAACACCAAGCCCTGCATGCAACACCAGAGCATGGACACCCATCACCAAAGCATGTCCACTACAGATACCCACACAGACCCCAAACCAAATGCACACAAGGACCTAGACAAGAATGCAAGCACTGGAGTACAGAGTCACTCACTCATTGCACACAATGGCACACATAGATGCAATAATCATGCCTTTACACCCCTGCAGGACCCCTACCCAACGTCACCGAACAGGAGGTTCCAGACATGTCCAGTCCCCCCACAGAAGAGGCCCACAGTGATGACAGCATCACTGCACAACTGGATCAAGATGACCAGCCTGGCCCATTTGGGACCTTGGGACAGTTGGTTCCCATGACACTGTCACAAGCCACCACAGAGCCTCTCCCCTCAGGAAACACCAGCACAGCACCCACCCAGCAGGCCCATCCCTCTGTCCCCTGGACACGTCAAGCAGCAGTGTGTCCACCACTTCAGGGAACCCAGGCAATCCCACCACCCCAAAACATCAGGGACCTGGGGGCAGTGGCAGTGGGCACATGGACACTGTGGCACAACAAGGGGCCCCTGACACTAGCCTGGATGATGAGCAGCCCACCACATCCGACGGCGCTAGTAGACAGGAGGCACCGCCACAGGACCACGACACCAGCACCCCACCCCCTGCAAACGGTCCCTGAGATCCAGGAACAAGAAAGAGAACATTGCCAAGACCCCCGCCAGGAATTGAGACCCCCCTGAATGTCATCCTTCTGTCCCACTTTGTCACCCTGTCCATCCTTCAACTGCCCTTGCTCCACTTCCTATGCCTCTTTGGACAATGCACATGTGAAACAAATAGACTGGACTCTGCCATGGACATTCCTCCACCATCACCCCTGACCATTTTACAACCCCCTCCACTTATTTGCACAAAAATAAACACACATCAATCACAAAACAATCTGGAGTCAGTCTGGGCTTTCACAAATCTTCAATTGCAATAACTATGGAATATAGCAATGTCAATTTAAATGTCAACATACTGATGCAACACAGCTCTAGTCCATGAGGTAATATAGCAGAGGTCACAAACTGGGACCCACATCTGTTAAATGGAAAGGCAAAGTGACAAGTCAGGGTCCATACACTGGCTGAAAATGATAGACTTATTATAGGTCAAACCAAACAATAGTATGAGATGTGGGAGGCAGTGATATTTTCTTACCTGTGTCTCACTGGAAGTATTGCTGGATAACGTTGTTTCTGTTGTCGATATGCTCTTCTTCTGCCTCCTCTTCTTCACTGTCCACAGGCTCCACAGCTGCCACAAGACCTCCAGCTGGACCATTCTCCTGCAGAAAAGGCACTTGTTGTCGCAAAGCCAGGTTATACAGCATAGAGCAGGCCACGATGATCTAGCACACCTTCTTTGGTGAGTAGCAGAGAGAACCACCTGTCATATCGAGGCACCGGAACCTGGCCTTCAGGAGGCCGAAGGTTCTTTCTATAATCCTCCTAGTTCACCCATGTGCCTCATTGTAGCGTTCCTCTTCCCTTGTCCTCTGATTTCTCACTGGGCTCAGTAGCCATGTCAGATTGGGGTAACCAGAGTCACCTGAAAATATGGAGGGACAACTGTTAGACACGTAGGAACAACCCCAGACACAGACAACTATTCACAGGGTATAGGGTCCTTGTCCTCACCTATTAGCCACAAACGGTGCCTCTGGAGTTGCCCCATGCTGCTATTCCTCAGAATGTAAGCGTCATGCACTGAGCCAGGAAACTTGGCATTCACATGGGAGATGTACTTGTTGGCCAAACACACCATCTGCACATTCATCGAATGGTAGCTCTTACGGTTTCTGTACACCTGTTCACTCCTGCGGGGGGGTACCAAGGCCACATGTGTCCCATGAATGGCACCTATGATGTTGGGGATATGTCCCAGCCATAGAAGTCACCTTTCACGGTAGGCAAATCCTCCACCTGAGGGAAAACGATGTAGCTGTGCATGTGTTCCAGCAGGGCAGACAACACTCTGGACAATACGTTAAAGAACATTGGCTGGGACATCCCTGATGGAATGGCCACTGTGGTTTGAAAAGACCCACTTGCCAGGAAATGGAGTACTGACAGGACCTGCACTAGAGGGGGGGATTCCTGTGGGATGGCGGATAGCTGACATCAGGTCTGGCTCCAACTGGGCACACAGTTCATGGACTGTTACACAATCAAGTCTGTAGGTGACTATTACGTGTCTCTCGTCCATTGTCAACAGGTCCACCAGCGGTCTGTACACTGGAGGATGCCGCCATCTCCTCACCTGCCCCAGTGGACGTGCCATATGGACGATAACAGGGAGCAGAGAGTCATCCAACACTGAGGTATTACAAAATGTCACTATCACACATTTATTAATCCGCAATGTGCCTGTTACTGTCTGTATGCAAGGCCTAGATAGGTGTGACGCAGTTATTATTAATGCCATGTGGCACCGTGAAATGGCGGCTGCCTAACCTGTAAGGTGGGACAAGGGGATATGAGGTAACTGCGCTGGCGTTAAACACTGTCGCGGTAGGCGGTCGAAGACCGCAGCGCAAATCTGCATTGGTTAACATTGGACCCTATGGGTCCCAGGAGCCAATGAAGATGTACGCCGGCAGTGACGGTACGCACCGCCGTGGACGTGACTGCCATTTTTTGTCTGTTGTCTGTTCACTCACTTAATACCTGACCTTCGAGAGGAGAGGACCTACACTGTAAGTGATGCTGTGACCTGGGTCTGGAAGCGATGATGGCTCATGTGTCTGGGGAAAAGGCCCCTGCCTTCACTTCAGAGGAGTTGGAGAAGTTAGTGGCTGGGGGCCTCCCCCAGTACACGCTACTCTACGGTCCTCCAGACAAACAGGTGAGTACACTGTGAGCATGCTACATGGGCAATGCCTGTTTGGAGTGGTGTGGCTGGAAGATACATGGGCGGGACTGAGGCCTGCATGAGCGGACGGTGAGTGTCTGTGCGTCAGGGCAAGGGTGGGAACGTTGGCCAATGAGTATGACGGTCCGGATGGGTAAAGATTATCCTTTTCCCATGTACCATTCCTCTAGGTCAGCGCTCAGCAGAAGAAGGATATTTGGTGTGCCATCGCCAAGGATGTCCGGACCCTGGGGGTCCACCACAGATGGAGCACCCACTGCTGGAAAAGATGGGAGGACATTTGCTGCTGGAGCAAGAAGACAGCGGAAGCCCAGCTGGGGATGGCCTCCCAACGTGGGAGAGGTGCCCGTCGCACCATGACCCCCCTGATGTTCCGGATCCTGGCGGTGGCATATCCGGAGTTGGATGGGCACTTGAGGGCATCACAGCAGCCACAAGGGGGTGAGTACAGTCACAATCATTTGACTCTGCGCGCATTACGAGGTGTCTGGGTAGGGAAGGTGGGCAGTGGGTTTCCCTAGGCCAGGGCAAGCTTGGTAGGCAAGGTCCCTTGTGAGGCAGGCTCAGTGGCACCCCAACCCCACTAGTGGTTAGTGCCATCTACACCTAGTCAGGCTCCTGTGACTTCCATGTGTGCAGCAATCGGGCATAGGCCTTGTACCCCATGGCCCTGTGAATAATCTAGGAACTAAAAGTGCATGGCATAGTGCAGAGGTCTGCTGTGTCTGTAGTGTCCGCCAATGGTAGAGGTGTTGCATGCACTGAACATGTCTTTCTTCTGTCTCCCCCCCCCCCTTTTTGTGGTCTCCCTGTTCTTGTGTGCAATAGCATCATCAGGCGGAGGACCAGCCAGTGGCACCGGAGCAGGAGGGAGCTGCATCCCACTTGGCCCTGCAGGGCAAAACTACAGAGTCTGAAGCCACCAGTGGGATGGAGGGCGAGGGGAGCTCCACCGTGGGGACAGGAGCAGAGACCAGCGACAGTGACTCCTCCTCTGATGGGAGCTCCCTTGCGGTGGCGGGCCCCTCTTGCCCCCGCATCAACAGGTACAGCTGCCACCCCCCCTCACCAGCACCGCCCTCCCAGCAGCCCATCAGCGTGTGTCCCGTGCCCGCTCACCCGGGAGGGTGGGCATCTCCTTCGCCCCAGGCACCTCAGGCCCTGCCCAAGTCAGCCCTGCTGCCCTCAGTGAGGAGGCTATTGACCTCCTGAGATCCCTCACTGTTGGGCAGTCTACCATTCTGAATGCCATCCAGGGTGTCAAGAGGCATTTGCAACAAACAAATGCATCCCTGGAGGGCATTCATTCTGGCCAGGCAGCCCAACAGAGAGCATTTCAGGCTCTGGCCTCAGCACTGATGGCAGCCATTGTCCCTGTGTATAGCCTCCTCCCTCCAACTTCCTCCACCCAGACCTAATCTCCTGTACCTCAGTGTATCCCAAGCACACCATCAGACCAGCATGCATACACATCAACACACAAGGGTGGCTCAGGCAAACACAAGCACCACACATCCCACAGGCACTCACAGAAGCATCATACCCATGCAGACATACCAACATCCACTGCCTCCACCGTGTCCCCCTCCTCCACATCTCCCTCCTCCCTCCCAGTCTCGTCTCCACTCACACCTGCATGCCCTACATCCACTACCTCCATCACCAGCATGCCCATCACCACACATCGTTCACGTGCCCTCACCACCCCACTACCATTCACACGTCCCCAGTATCCTCTCCCAGTGTGTCAGTGAGCCCTCATCCCAAAGATCACAAACGCAGGCACACACCCACCCCACACCCATCCACTTCACAACAGCCCCCAACCCATGCACCTTCACCCAAATCCAGCAGACGTACTCCTTCAATAACCACTACCTCTTCCACCACTCCCAAACCCCCTCCATCTACCCATCCCAGTGTGTCTAAAAAAAGATTCCTGGCTAATATTGACCCCTTCCCTACACCTCCCCCCCCCCGTCCATCCCCAAGGGCCAGCCTTTCAGGGTCCCAACCCAGAACCTCCGCCACCACATCCCCAGGCACAGTGATGCCAGCAACTAGGGGCTATTGGAGTGCGCTAACCATCAGGGCTGCCAGTGTGCCACGGAGCGAGGGCAAGGACATTCCGCCACCTGCAAAACTAAAAAAGTTGCCCTCATCCCGGAGGGGGAAGCAGAAAACACCTGCCATAAAGGGCTCAGGGAAAACACCATCCATAGTGGGGAAGGGCCAGAAACTGAAGGGCAGGTCAGGAGAGGGCATAGTGGCACCGACTGAGGGACCAGTGTCACACCTTCTGTCCACGTCGACGCCAACCTGTACGGCAGAGAAGACCGCCACCTGCACCGCCGCCACAGAGCCCGCTGCCAGCACCGCCGCCACCGAGCCCGCAGCCAGCACTGCTGCCACAGAGCCCAGCTCCGCTACCACAGAGCCCGCCACCAGCACCACTGTCATTGAGCCCGCTGCCAGCACCACTGTCATTGAGCCAGCCGCCAGCACCACTGCCACAGAGACCGCCACCACAGTGCCTGCAGCCAGCACCGCCACAACTGACACCGCCGCAAGCACCGCCAGTGGGCCTGCGACATCCTGAGCCAGTGGCACCACCGCAGACATGGCTGCCATCCCCGGTGGTCATTCATCTGATGAAGCAGTGTGGACACCAAGCCCCCGCCAGAACCAGTGGAGAGATTCGATCCACTATCTCAGTCCTTGGCAGGATGAAGCACTCTGGGCACAAAACCCCCTTCAGAACCAGTGGAGTATCACATCCACTACCTCAGTCCGTGCCACAATGAAGCAGTCTGGGCACAAAGCCCCCTCCAGAACCAGTGGAGTATCACATCCACTACCCCAGTCCTTGGCAGGATGAAGCACTGTGGGCACAAAGCCCCCTCCAGAACCAGTGGAGTATCACATCCACTATCTCAGTCCTTGGCAGGATGAAACACTCTGGGAAAAAAGTCCCTCCGGAACCAGTGGAGAGATACATCCACTAACTCAGTCCTTAGCAGGATGAAGCACTCTTGGCACAAAGCCCCCTCCAGAACCTGTGGAGTATCACATCCACTACCTTAGTCTTTGGCAGGATGAAGCACTCTGGGCACAAAGCCCCCTCCAGAACCATTGGTGAAAGGCATCCACTTGTGATACTGTGTGCACTTCCCGGGATAATGCAGTGGGCAAACCACCCACTGGAGAGAGTTTAGAGACTGTGGCTTTGCACTCCCCAGGATACATCAATGGACATGGAGCCCCCTTGTGGAGCAGTGGCGTCATGCGTTCATCAGGCTGAGTTGCCCCCCCCCCTGAGGTGCCTATTTATTTTCCATCTGATGCACCTCCAGTGTTCTCTCCGTTTGGAGTCAGGTATCTAGTGTGGGCCTTGCCGATCCATTTTGGGCCCAGCGGTCCAAGGACAATGATTTGTGCACTATCCGGACTTGTGTAGTTGGTGTACATATTTGTATATACTGTATTTATAGTTTTGACTACTGGATTTTTATTGATTACAATCGTTCAAATCAATTCCTTTTGTCCTTGTGTTATTCAAGGGGGTTGTATATGTAATGTTGCAGCATGTATTTGTGTGTCTGGTATTGTGGGTGAGGGTGGGGGTGTTGCGTGTTGTGTGTGTGTCAGTCTCTTTTCCCTCCCCCCCTGTGTTGTAGGTACAGTACTCACCGTGGTCGTCGCCGCCGTCTCTGGAGTGCCTGAGAACGGAGCAGGAGGACGATCGCTGGAAGGATCTGTAGTTCTAGCTCCATGGCATCCTGGTTCCTCGTGGGGGGTGAAGAGGTGTGTGATTTCCCTTTCTGTGTACTGTTTCTGCCATGTTTTTGATCGCGTTTGTTCTGCCCCGGAAAAGGTGGCTGATTGGCATCTTGTGATAGGGTGGGCGGTACATTGCCTTCTGCCTGTCTGTTGGTGGTGACGCCACGCTGTTTGTTTCTACCACCGTGTCGGTTGGAGTGTTAAAGTGGCTGTCTATGTTGGCGGTTTCCGCCGTGGTTGTAATTCAATTTTTTTTTCCGCCGGCCTGTTGGCGGTGTTACCACTGCTTTAACACCGACCGCCAGGGTTGTAATGAGGGCCTTAGTCTCTTTTCTGAAGATTTTCTTCAGCGGGATGAACCTGCCAGTCCCATCTGACCTCCTGGAACTCTTCTCCGGATACGTGTCGCGGGAGCCCTCGGTGGCGATTTTTACCTACGGACTTAGTTGTTTTTTTTAAAGGTGAAAATCCTTCAACTGGGCAAACCTGGATCTTGATCCAACGTCCATGGAGCCCTCCTCGGATACACTGGCTGGTAGGTCCCGGTCAACTTCCTACGTTCGGACTTAGGGGGTTATTCTAACTTTGGAGGAGGTGTTAATCCGTCCCAAAAGTGACGGAAAAGTGACGGATTTACCACCAGCCGTATTACGAGTCCATTATATCCTATGGAACTCGTAATACGGCTGGTGGTATATCCGTCACTTTACCGTCACTTTTGGGACGGATTAACACTCCTCCAAAGTTAGAATAACCCCCTTAGTCTCTTTTTTGGAGATTTTCTTCACCGGGACGAACCTGCAAATCAGGCCGGGTCCTGGTTGAGGCAAGGCAGCTAGAGTTGCCACAGCGGGTTGGTCCCTCTATGGAGCTTTTTTTCAAAAGTTCTCCAAACTTCTCCAAACTTCTGAATCTTCTTCCAGACGTTCCTTTAAGGTTCCTTTGGGGTACACAGCTCACCCCAAGGTTCCAGAAGCTCTGAGATGATCCTTGGGGTGTGGACTACAACTCCCAGAATACAACTGGCACAAACTCCTTTTTGGCCACTGGACAGTGGTCAGCTGGTTGATTTCTTCAGGAGTTGGTGCAGGGGACTCTTGTTAGCAATTTTTCACATGTAGCAAAGAGGGAGTCCCTCCTTGAACCAGTTGAAGCCAGGCAAAGTCCTTCTTGTGGTGAAGTCCAAGTGTGCAGCTGGTTCAGCCCTTCAGAGTGCAGGATCCAGGTGCAGGCCAGGGGTCCAGCAGGGCAGTCCTTCTTCTTCTGTGGTTCTTCCTTGTTGAAATCTGTTGGGGATCTGAGGTGTGGGTGTAGTCTGTCAGTTGTATCCTTGCTCCTGGGTGATAAACAGGGGGGTCTTGGTTCTCCAATCAGGTGCAGGGTCCTTCCCCCTGTGATGACCACTTTCTGGGAAGTGTGGCAAAAATCAATCCCAGGAGGCAACATTCCTCAAAAATCCATTATGACTGAAAGAGATTTTTGGAGGTTACATCTGCCTGAGCCCACCCACTGGTGTGGCTAAAAATCCTAAACACACCCCTCTCATGCCCTCTCCTAATCTAATCAAGGAGGCACCTAACTGTCTGGGTTTGCAGGATGTGGGGGTGTTGCTGGGTTGCTCCAAATGTCATTCTCTGCCTTTGAAGACCAGTTTGGCAGCCCTCCCCCTTCCTGCTCCACTTTCTGCTGAGGGGAGATCTCCTCCCACAGGCACATCTCTTTGTGTGAAGCCAGGCCACTTCACAGATCATCAAGCAGCCTGGCCAGGCTGCCAGAGGCTGGCCAATCGGAGCACAGCAGCAAAAACACTGCAAGGCTGAAGTTGACAACATTTAGGTAAAATTTAAAACTCTTTACCTGAACAAGTTATATTAAATCCCACAACTGGAAGTTGTGGGATTTATTATAACAATTAATTTGATATCAAACTCTTGGTATCTGTCACTTAAGGGGACTTTTAAAATTAAAATAAAGTTTCCCCATTCTAGGCTATGGATGCCATTCACTACAATGAGGGAAAAACAAATTTGGCTGTTTTACATCACCAGGGCTTATAAAACTATTTTTACAAGGTCCCTGCTTATAATTACATGGCACCCAGCCCTAGGGACACATAGGGCACACCTTAGGGGTGACCTATATGTAACAATAAGGAAGTTTAAGACTTTGGAACTACTTTTAATTCCAAAGTCGAATTTGCATGTAACTTTAATTTAAAAGCAGCCAGCAAGGCAGGCCTGCCCTTAAAATGACACTGGGCACCTCAGCAGTGCACCTATCAGGGCACTACCTATGCTGGGGTCCCTAAACGTCCATGCCCTATGATATATAGGAAGGTTAACTTTGCCAATTATAATTAGCCTAATTTGCATATCCACTTTACACAGAGCACTGGCCCTGGAACTGGTAAGCAGTACCCAGGGCACAGCCAAGAGTCAGTAACCACCAGTACCTGTCCAAAAAGTGTGGGGGTGACCAGGGCAAGAAGGACGACTTTCCTGCAGGTTGCAAAAAGACTGGTCATAAATTGCAACCATTTTTTTTGTGATCAGTAAATAGTGCACCTGATGTAAAGATTCCTCCATCAGCTGCAACTGCAATATCTCATTATTTACACCTATGTCAGAATGAAATGCCTTAATTGTAACTAGAATTTAGTTTAAAAAATAGGTTATTGGCAATCTTTGAAGGAGATAATTTATAGGCTTTCAGTGTCTTTGGATAGATGCTTCTAGCTAGTGTGTAGTCATCAATAGTGTGTCTTTATCTTATAGTATTAAGCAGTTATGTAGCACCCATCTACTGCACTGATCACTTATATAGCCACGGCTGACAATCTTGCATACTGGCAGACTCTGGATAGGAGTGAGTCTAGGCGAACTTGAGCAATGTACAAATACAATCATTAGAATATAATTATTGTTGTACACAATCTGCAAGCAATATTTGGTAGAATAATCCTCATTTATAAAAATGAGAAAAGAGAATTTGGCAAAATCTGAAGAACAACAATCAGATTTTTTTTTTACTATCCCAATAACAAAAAAACATCAAAGCCAGGGCGTAAATCAGCAATAATGCTAAATGCTTGCAATATGGGTCAAAAGTGAATTAAACGTAGCTACTCTGCAGACAGAAATGACTTAAAGTCATATTAGTTAGTCCTCAAAATTTTTAGATAGTCTGTACATAGTAAGTCAAAGACTTGTGAATTGATTACACTTTAAACCTGATGTTTCACATTTATCTTGCTTTACATAGCATCTGAGATCCTTATATAGTTGTACATAATCTGGATATTTAATTTTGTAGTTCACAGTTCAGAAAGACATCAACTTCACTTAAATTACACACATGTATTTCTACACCGCTTCTGTACAAAGTACTTTTGCTGCTTATCCATGAAGATAGTTTTTCACAGAGGACACACATTCCCTTCCCGCTACTATCTTGGTGTATAGTGGCCATCGCCTTTTAATTAATAATAATCATGCTTGTGACTTAACACATATGGTTACTGGCATGAATGTAGCAGGACCAACTGAAGAGAGCATGATGGCTAACAGTGAGTATCTGATAGCAATCCTTGGAGAACCCTCCTTCTTCTACCATTCTATTTTATGTTTTTAATTTTTAGGCTTATATTCATTGCTAACCAATATGCAGACAAACAAGTGTTAAATAGTTGTTGTGAAAATAGTTTTGAAGAGTACGTTAGGCTTGCTGTAGAGCAATAGATCTCAGAAAATCAAATCAAATGTGCCAGTGATCTCTGCCACTAGTCACTGATGTGTGACACAGCCATTAACAGAGATTCGACTCTCTGTTTTCCCACTGATAATAGGAGCATGCCTGTGCAGAGTCAGAGGAATCAACATCTGATTTCTCCAAATACATTCATTTATTTACTCATCTTTTGAATACGTAATATTGTCTTGAGCCCCCCAACTAAACTAAGTAATTCTGGCATAAGAGTGCTTTACATTAAATGTGCAGTGTATAATATACACCAGTTAAGTGATAATCAAATGACAAGGAAATAGAAAGGTGATATAGCAGCAGGACACAGGTGAGATTATAGGTGACTGCTCAGTTCACAGTTGACTGTTCCTATTAGTCATGTAATTACTTAAGAGGACAGAAGAACAGGAGGCATGGCTGAACTATTACGTGAGATAAAGAGAATTCATAATTAAGTAACCACCAGTGAAACCACCTGATTTTGTTTTTACAGGATTAGGCATTTGGGATTTCAAGGATAAATACATTTCTGCTCTTGAGCCACCTTTTGCCTCCAGAGATTGTGATCTGGCCAGACAAGTAAAGAGGATTCCTTAAGTGAAATGCTTTGAAAACAAATTTTTAATTTACTTCTGATCTCTAAAGGATGACAAAATAATCACTTAGATTAGGTAAACAAATGGTCAAACCTTTTGAGGATGTGTTTTGGAATGGAGTGCTACCTTCTGAGGTGTTAAGATAGTCTGTAGTAAAAAAAAATTCTAAACTGAAATACTTTCTCATATATATATATATATATATATATATATATATATATATATATATATATATATATATAACCTAGTGGCACTTTCCATTGACAGAACGTCTTTTTGTTTTGTCAATAACTTTGGAGCCGCTTGCTGAATCTTCATGAAACATTCAAAACTTACTCTGGTCAGTCCAGCTGCTGTTTTGAAAGTTTTAGGGTGATCTGTCAAACGAGGGCCAAGGTAAAGGGGGGGGGCAAAACACGTTTTTCCCATTCATTATTCTCTAGTACCTTTAGACACACTTATAGCCCAAACCACTGAACAGAATTACACTAAATGCGACACAAAGGCAGATCCTATTCCGCAGATCACGCTTTTTGTGCTTTGGTGCGAATCTGTTCAGTAGTTGTTTAGAAATGTAAAGCCAAAAGTATAAATATATAGTGATGCGGATCCTCTGTGGAGCCAACTGTCCCCGTGCTGATATCTGATTGGCTGCAACAAAGTAGCCAAGTCCCAGGAAAAAAAGACAAACAAAGAGAAAGGGGCCAGGGTTTTGTAACCCTTGGCCCTGTTGCTGGGGTCCCTGAGGGACCCCTCCAGGGTTAAAATGTGTTTTGTAAAAAAAAAAAAAATGTAAAAAACACAACTGGATCCGCATATTTTTCCAAGATTTAAAAAAAAAAAAAAACACGGTCTCCCACTCTTTCCATTTTTTTTGCCATTGGGTGGGCCAGGTCCCGGCAACATTTGGAGCACACAGGGCCCCCCTCATTGGACTTTAATAAGCCCCGGGAACCACCACCTCCCCGGGACGATTTTGTTAAATGTGCACAGGAGCCGCTTGACCCTCCTTGCTAACTGTAACTATAACTCATGCCTTAAGCATTGCTATTCACCCCACACATAATGATACTCATGACTTCTTTAATAACATAATTGATAATTTCATGGTAATAATTGCAGTCGAATTTTTGACGAAACAAAAATGTACACTGCGAGGGTGCAAGCTCAAGTTACCTTAGGGTACAAATTATGGTTACTTAAGATAACTCCAAATATAACTGTCACATTTCTATCATTTTGTATGTTTAAAATCTGAGCCTAACTATAACAGCCCTGTAATATATTTACATATATACATATATATTACCTACTGGCAGCAGCCAGTAGATAGTTGAACTTAGGATCATGTTTCCATAGAAAAGGTTTTTTTGACCTGCTTCTATCTTTGGGACCGTTTGGTGAACCTTCACAAATATTTTTTTTTTAAAGTGTTCCAGCTGCATGTAGGAAGTTTCGGGATGATCCATCAAGCAGGGGCAGAGAAAAAGTGGAGGGGATCAAAAAAGTGCATTTCCCATGTTAATTCCCCATAGGAGCTCTGAACTTGACTACAGCCCGAACCACTCAATGGAATTACACCAAATTTGGCAGAAAGGTAGCTTTCGGTACACAGATTACAGTTTTTGTTATTTGGTGTAAATCTATTCAGTAGTTCAGGAGAAATTGAACAAAAGCCAACTTTTTATATCTAGAGGAGCAAAGGCTTCGCGGATATGCTTGATCTCATGCTGAGACCTGATTGGTTGCCAACACTTTAACAAGGAAATGTTGGCAGCCATCTGAGGACTCGAATTCAGCTGGGACCCAGAAAAAAAAGATTCAAAAATAACCCTTAGCTCTGGTGCTAAGGTCCCCAAGAGACCCCCCAGGGCAAAAAAAGCACTTTAAAAAAAATTGTAGTAAATTCATGACAGGGGCATCCGCAGCAAAAACATTTTAAAAGTTAAATAATTAAATTTAAAAAAACAAGTGTGGTTTCCAGCGCTTGTTTTATTAAAGCCCGCTGGTGCACCAGGCCTGCAGACCCCCTATGCTCCTGGGACTGGCAGCCCCCCAGGGCTTTATTTCTTTACCATTTGGGGAGGCCACACTGCCTCGTGTCATAGGGACCACCACCTCACTGGGGCAAAATGCCTTACTTTCAGTAGGGGTGTCCTGCAGACCTCACCATGACCCAGGCACCACAACCTTCCTAGGGTTTGGGATTACATGCAGGGGGGGCCGCCTGCTGCACTAGGGACCATGACATCACCAGGGCTTTAATTGAACTGGAGGTTTCCACTGTTTCCCTGCTCACAGACATGCAGGCAGTGAAACAGAAAAAAAACAATTGCTTTCACAGAGACCATGTTTAGCAACTCCCTGTCTGTGACAGCAATGCCAGCTCCCACAGGAGGAGGGGAGCCAGCTGAGGCTGCGGGGGCCTTCACGCTCCCCCCACAATTCCCAATGATGGTGACTGGGGGTCCTGGAATTTATATACAACAACAAGGACTGCGTTATCTAATAAGAACCTGGACCACACAAAAATTAACAACAACAGCAGCTCCTACCATTAATATAAGACTTTCTCAATACTTGCCAGGCCAGCACCAAACCCTATGCCAAGCTTGGTCTTCAGCCGTGCAAAGCAGGGGATGGCAGTAGGGTCTGGCCTACTGCCAGGCCCTGCAGCCTACCACCCAGTATGCACCCAACCCTATACATTGCCTTCAGCCATGCATAACAGGTGTTATCTGCAGGGCCTAGCTGCAGGTCCTGCAGCCAACCACAATAAGCACCCAACCCTGTGCCATGCAGGGCCTTCCGGCATGCAAGGTGGGGTTTGGCCTGCTGGCAGGCCTTGCGGCCAACCCCCTATAACTACCCAACCCCATGCTATGCATGACTTTGGGACTAAAAACAAAAGAGTGCAGGATATGAATACTCTCAACACCTTGTTCTGGGGTCCTCCTAGGACCCTGCAAAACAAAACAGATTTTATTTTTATTTTTGCAGCAAAATCGCGATGGATCCACATAGAAAATAAAAAAACAAACTTAGTCCCCGGAACATGTATACCGAAATACTCAAGGGTGGGCCAGGTCCTGAGGGCAAGAAGATAACAATTATAAATAAATAAGGGGGCTAATGGGGCTCCTTTAAAGGCTCCTTATAGCTCTGGGGACAACCACCTCCCTGGGGCTTTAGAAAAAGATAGGAGGGGTGCTTGCACACCGCTCCTTTGGGCTCACCACCTCCCCAGCACTTTTTTTTCAAAAGAAGGGGGGCCACATGGACCCTCTCCTGTGGTATTAATATTCTCAAGAGACCACCACTTCACTGGGGCTGCATTTACAATTAGGCAAGGGGGCTGTGCAGACCCACTGGCCCCAGGGACCACCACTTCCCTAGAGACAAAAACCTAATTTAATCTGGGAGGGGGTCCTGCTCCCCAGGCCGATTACAGCCCCAGGGACCTATGCCCCGGGGCCAGGCCACATCCATCTCTGTGCCCAGGACACCCTGTTTTCCAAAGAAGGGGTCCTCAGGGGAGCCTCAAGTCCCCCGTACACCCAGCCGGCTCCCTGCCTCCTGCGGGAGCCGGCATTGCTCCCACATGCAGTGAGGTGCTAAATATGCAGAAGCAACCTTTCATTTGTTTCCCTGCCCACATGACAGCAAAAAAGCATTTTTTAAAGATTTTTATTGAAAATTTTAAAAAAACACAAGGGTGGTCCCTGGCGCTTGTTCACACTTTAGCCCCCAAGTGGGCCAGGTCCCGGAGGCATGTACTATTTTGAAAAGACAAAGGAGGGGACACAAGGAAGCCCCCTCTACTGCTCTTTTGAGCCCCGGGGACCACAACCTCCTGTGGCTTAACAGAAATAGGGAGGGGTCCGAGGGGACCTCTCTCTGGTGGCAGTTTGATGCCACAGTGACCACCACCTCCCCTGGGCTAAATTTGCATTTGGGCTAGGGGGGCTGCAAGGACCCCTCAGGACCACCACCTTCCCGGGGCCAATAATATATTTAAAGCTGGGAGGGGGACCAATCAGCCCCCTTTTAGGCCATAAATGGCCCCAGGGACCAACACCTTCTTGGTGCCGGCTCCTGCTATGTCCCGAGGTTTCCACCCCTGGGAGATAGCAGTTAGCTTTTGATTGGCTGTGACTGCTCCAGCAAGTGAGAGCAAACAGTAACTCCGCTCCCAGCATGCAGGAGCTGTAAAACTGCTCCTGCTTGTTGGGAGCGGAGTCTTCATCTGTATCCTTGCCTGTTGTCACGCGGGTAGGGAATCAGATGACATATATATATATATATGTGTGTGTGTTTTTTTTCTTGTGCCAATAACTTTGGCGCTGTTTGATGAAACTTCACAACATTTTCAAAACTAGTACACCACTCATTTCAGCTGGTGTCTTGTAATTTTCAGTATTATTCATGAGGTGGGGGCCGAGAAAAAGGAGGGGTCCCAAAATGTGGTCTTCGCATGCAAATTCTCATAGGGATTTTACACACGGCTACAGCACAAACCCCAGACAGAATTACAACAAATTTGGCAGAAAGCTAGATCTTGGTTCAGAAAGCGCACTTTTTGTGATTTGGTGTAAATACGTTCAGTAGTTTTTAAGTAATTAAAGAAAAAATAAAAATAGATATCTGGGCATAGCCTAAGTACAGATCTCATGCATAGATCTGAGTGTCTGGCAATACTTAAACCAGGAAGTGCTGGCAGCCATCTTGGGACCGATATACATTATAGCACCTTGTGAATGATCTGTAGAGCTGAAAATGAGAGCTAAAGCTCAAATGTAGGGAAAATGCACTTTAAGGAATATATATATATATATATATATATATATATATATATATACACAAAGGTTACAGGGTCCTTATAGTTAGACTCACATTTTAAATGTACAAAATCATAGAAATGCATCTGCTATAGTCAGGGTTATTTCAAATAACTAAAATAACTATAACTTGTGCCCTAAGGTAACTATGGTTGGTGCCGCTGCCATGCCCAGTTTTTTCCAAAACATTATACTGCAGATATTACATTAATATTACCAATGATGTTATCAACGATATCATGAATGCTGTATTATGTGGGGCAATTATCAGTGCATGGCGAGGGCACAAGTTATAGTCAACTTACGGCATGAGTTATAGTTACTTGAAAAAACCCAATAACAGGTGAATTTCTATGATTTTGTTCTTTTAAAATATGAGTCTAACTATAATGTCTCTGTAACCATTTGTTTTTAAGTGAACCTCCATGTTTTTTTAATTCTATTTCCTAACTATAATATTATGTGACCTTTGTTTTTTTCAGTGAATTTCTATGTTTTATTAATGTAAAGTAATTAATATACTTTAATCTACCATGGCCAGGCCTTGCGACCAACCCCCTAAAACCATCCAACCATGTGCCATGCACAGCTTTCAGCCGTGTGAAGCGTGGGCTGGCCTGCAGCCAGGCCTTGCGGCCACCCCTATAGGCATCCAACCCTGAGCCATGCACAACCTTAGGCCTGTGCGGCATGAGGTGGCCGCAGGGCCTGGCCTGCTGCCAGGCTTTGCCACTAACCCCATATAACCATCCCACGCCATGCACAACAGGGATGCAAATGTCCCCATCAAAGTTTAGAGATAACTTTGCAAGGTCGAAATGCAGTAAAAAATCTCTTGCTTTGCCTTCATCATGTGCAAGAAATTAGGATGATTAGTACTTTATAGAAGTGGAACTTCAACTTGAGCACCTGCTTTGTTTATATCTGTAAATGCTTCCTATTGTGGTTTTATTTCTGTGAAATGAGCATCGTGCCAAAATGAATCCTGCTCTGCATATTTATCCAAGAAGAGGCCACCATATTCTGCAGAATGTCTACCCAACTGGCGCACTTTCTGCTAGATAATTAGTAAGTGCTTCCTTGTTGGGTATGTCTAGAGTGCATCTCCTACACAAAAACTGCTTAAAGGCACTGAGGTAATGTCTCCAGTGATGTTGTGTGTTTGTAAATTTGCCATTGTGATTGTTCCTCGTGCGTCTTCACCAGACAAATTTACAGGGTGAAACCACATTGGATCTTTTCTACTATACAGAAGCAAGTACTTTTTCTTTTGTTCCTATGTACCATGGGGGAGCTTCAAGGACTCTGTTGTCCCACCAGCTTCCATCTCCTGTGGGAGCCAGCATTGCTCCTGCACGCATGGAGCCACTGCAAATAGCAGCTCCCCACATGCAAGAGAAATAAGTTCATTCTTTTCCCTGCTCGGCTGTCTGCGGAAAGGGAAAGAGATGAAACCTCTGCTTTTAGCAAGCAGGTACATTTCTAAAGCTCCTGCTTGCTGAAAGTGTAGTGTTTGCTTTTGCTTTGCAGGTACTGTCACAGCTCCCACCAAGCAAAAATAAACAGCTACCTCCTGAGGGTAGGCACCTCTTGAGACCCATTGAAAAACACACAAACCAAAGAAATCCAGCAGTTATAGTTATGGTTAGCTCAAATAGCTATGACTTGTGTCCAAGTTAAATATAACTTGTGCCCATGCCATGAACAGTTTTCTGCTAAATAATTTTACAGCAAATGTTGTATTGATATTATCAATTATGTTATCAGAGATGTAATGAGTGATAGTTATGTATTATGCAGGGTGATTAGCAGGGCAGGGTGAGGGTGTGATCAACAGCCCTAAAATATACAATTGTGGATTTTCTTTAATTTCTCAACACTTACTAAACAAATTTGCACTAAAAAACAAAAGGTAACTATCACTTGTGCCCTGGCCATGCACTGCTAATTGCCCCACATATGACATTACTTATGACCTCTTCTATGGCATCATTGATAATATCACTGCAACATTTGGAATACTATTTTGGATATAATATATAATATAAAAGCTGAATTTCTATGGTTTTGTGCGTGTAAACTACTACCTCCCTGTAATCTTGTTTTTTTCAGTGAATGTCTATGTTTTTTTTATGTGAATTCCTAATTTTAATGTTCCTGTAACCTTTTTTTAAGTGAACTTCTATTGTTTCTTTAACAAAGCAGGTGCTTGACCAAAGGGCCTGGCCTGTGGCCAGGCCATGCACCCAAACCGCCACATGCTACCAACCCCATGCAGGGTTGGTTGAGTGAGTGTGTGTAATTGTATTCCATTGGGCTCCAGATTCATGGATCAACAATTGCAGAATGGATCCATGGGTTTCATTGAGGATTTACAAGGGGTTCACACTGGGCCCTGCGGCAGATACTCAGATTCACTAATTTGTTGAAAGAAAATGTTGGCAATTGTTTACCCTCCATCTGTCCTTTGGGGTCAGGATACCTCTACCCTGACTTCTTATTTTATTTTTCAGTCTTATTTTTGCCCCACCGAGCCAATAAACAAAATGGTGACTGCACGTTTTCTCTCAGATTGCAGCCAGCCAATCAGGGCCTTATTTTGGGGTGAAGATTTTCAAATCCACTGTAATGGATCCGCCAAGGATCCCCATCCCTAGATATCTATATTTTGTTTTCCTTTAATATCTCCAAAACAACTAAATGGATTAGCACAAAATCACAAAAAGCAGAATCTGCACACCAAAATCTACCATTCTGCCAAATTTGGTGTAGTTCTGTTCAGCGGTTTGGGCTGTAGTTTTGTCTAAAATGCCTTTGAGACTCCCCTTTTTCTTTGCCCCTGCTTGACAGATCACCCTGAAACTTTCAAGACAGCAGCTGAACTGTCTGTGGTATTAGTTTTGAAATTTTTGTAAAGATTTGTCAAATGTCGGCAAGTTATTGGCAAACAAAAACACTTTTTCTATGGAAACTGTGATTTAGAGTTTGGCTTATGGGTTACTCCATCACAAACGTGATGAATGCCCCATCCACCATATTATGATTCCCATAGGATATAATGGGATCATAATGCGGTGGATAAAGTAACCCCATGCATCAAACTCTAAATCAGGCCCTAGGTCCTAACGATAACTACCTACTGGCGATTGCAAGTAATATACAATAATAAGAAGAATATATATATATTTATGTATATATATATTCAGAAAAACGCTCCTTTTCCCAAAAGGAAGACGCTCCAGTCACTTAGTGTCCCTAAGAAAGATATTTCAATCTGACAAAAGCAAAAAAACAAAAGCATCACCCGCCCAACGCGTTTCGAGAGACGAAGCTCCCTTGTTCACGGGAAATGTTAGTCCATACTTTCATTTTCATTTAACTAAACCACTGTTGCAACAACATAAACTATGGACAAACGATTCTGCTGAGTTACGGGGGCCATCTTGGATCATGTTATTCTTCAACCATAATCAACCTTTACTTCTTAATATTAATACACAAATCGATTTCTTTATATTCCATACATATCATTACAACTTATCACTTATTGATCAATCAGTTTGATTAATTATTATTATACCCCAGTATTTTACTCATTCCCTGAAATTAAATCATTGGTAATCGTAATAACATTAATAGTAATAGTACTGGGGCAGGGAATAGTTTTGCACAAGATGTTTTTCTCTTTTGCTACAGATGCATGCTATAACTTTCCGGAAGCCTTCTGTTAGCTAGTGAATAGGCATTTGATTGCATTAGACAACTGATAGTGAGGCTCTCACCAGGAGGAGAGGAGACAATAAGAAGGATGATTCATGGGAAGAACTGTCGGAAGCGCAAAATGTGGACAAAGTATCTTTTCAAGGACTTGTGACTATAGCCTATTGTGCAGGTAAATTGGGGATTTTTACTATTCCCGAGGGCTTACTAAAACCCTATTGGATGTTGCAGACAAAGAAAAAAAATGTTACAATCTAGAATATTAGAATAGAGGGGGGATTTTCTCGCTCACATATGCTGGAGGTTATCAATCAATCAGTCGTTTTTAAAGCACGCTACTCACCCATAGGGTGTCAAGGCGCTGTGGGGTATGTCCTCAGGTTTCAGTTGAAGAGCCTGGTCTTCAGGTCCTTTCTAAATTGAGGTAGCAATGGCGACTGTCTGCAGTGGAGAGGTAAGGTGTTCCAATATTTTGCTGCCAGGTAGGTGAACAATCTTCCTCCAGCCCAGGACTTCTTTATGCAGGGCATGGTGGCGAGCAGCTGCTGGGAAGAGCGGAGAGGTCTGGCAGGGAAGTACCAGGTGATGCAGTAGTTGAGGTAGCTGGGTCAGATCAGGGAAGTTTCTTTATGGAACACTCTAGCTGTAATATTACAATATTAACTGTTCTGTTTACAAATATTGTATTTTTCCTTTTATTGAAATATTTAATATTAGATGATATTAATTTCTAATGTTGATGCTTAAAAGACTAATGCTAACTGAGTGAACAATGAAACTAAAAAATAGATTAATAAAACCTGTTTACTCACACAAATTCTCTTTAAAGACTGTACTAAGGTCATTAATATTTTTTATAGTGCCATTTGATTGATCTCTAAGAATGATCCTTTTCCATTCTCCATATTATCTATCAATGGGCCACAGAATCAATGGCAGGGGTTGGTCAATGAATATACCCAAAGATTAAGACAGAGAATACCCTTGCTCCATCACATACTTTTAGTGTTACTGGACTGGAGGAAGGTATAGTTGAACTTGCATGAAGATACAGTGACCAATCTGTAAGTGCTGATGTGGTGGGAGGCAGAAATCTTTGTGTTTCTTCAAGTATTGCTCCAGTCTTCTGATTGTGTTGTGTTGGCTGCCAGAAGGGTGACTTCGTTTTCTTCCACCATTATGTTATTAACCTAATTTACTAGCCATCTCAGCCATATCAAATGGGACAATTCTTTATTTACGAAGTTTATGCACACTACCAAAAATGTAATTTTATATCAACCTTATATATTCTTTAAATCATTATTTTCTTCGCAATAATCTGATTAACCTGTCAAAAGATGGATGAAATTGCTAAAGCTTAGTACGAAAAATAGAAAACGTAACCCTGATTGAAACCCTAAAATTAATCATATTGCTTTTCTACTCTTCCACCCACAGCCAAAGATTCACACCTTCATTTAAAAGTGTCCTAACTACCTTTCATAAGTTGGAAGGTGTACTATTTTCAGAATTAATTTATGTTGAAAAAGCAGATACAAAGTCAAATCTTTAAAGAAGAACATGTGTTAACCATGAGTTGCCAGTTGCTGGTAATGAAATAGGGTGCACGTGTTAGGTTTGTGACTGAGCCTGGATGAAACCATAAAAATATAAAAAAAACTTTTATAACTGGGAGGAACAGCCTTGGAGGTGTTAGGTGGAATTCAGGTCTCTGATTTCAGTGAGTCCACAAGTGCAAGCTGTTACCGAAAATCTTTCCAATACTTCATTTTTGTATTTGGATGGAGGAAGATATATGTTCGTGAATGTGAATTGACAGGCTGATGGACATTTTACATTTATCTGCAGTCTCTAGTCAGAATCTGAGCAATACAATTTAGTTCACGGAAAAGTGTGGATTGTCCATACAGAGAACAGTTTTTATCTGACGCACCTGTTTGTGACTTGATGCGTTAATGCACGATTACAGTACCAAAATAGCACATTAACCATTCCTTTAGAAAGCCATAAAAGGAATGTTTCGATTCTACTTATTTTTGCAATATGAACACTTATTCTGATCTGCAAACCACAGTATTATATCAAATACATGTTCTGTTGTGCTTGTTAGTGTGATTATAAATCAGCACTTTGTGCACATAATCTGTAATTGATTACTTGCTCACTGCCATTGCCAGAACTGTGCATACTTTTATCAAAGATGACTGATTTGCCCAAATAATGTTCTAAATGTGATTTACTGTGCACGATGGATATATACGACTAATGCGCGCTGTTAAAACTGATGCAAACTGGAAAAGCAAAACCTGATAAACAGATTATAAAAGACTGAGGACTTGATCACTTCCGTAACTAAAAATTAATTACAAGGCTAGAACTGAAATAAATTCAAAAGAAGGGGAAAGCACTGGTAGTGCTCCAACCATTAAAATCGTTGTTGTTAAAGGTCAAGTGGGGTGATAATGAGAAAGAGTTTGTGGAGAGAAGGAGAGTCTTGTTATCATCATCATTAGATTTATAGAGTGCTACCAAACTGGAGTAGCGAACCATGTAATATGCAATCCCGCTAGGATAATACAATTTTGCAATTCGTAAGGAAAGACAATTTGGGATTTTTGAAAAGAGTCTGCTTGCACCATCAAACACAGCCAAGAGAAGAGCCTGAAAGGACTGCAACACAGTTACAGGAATGAACAGTTACAGCTTCCTTTGTACAGCTCCTCCAGACTGAGGGCCTGATTTAGAGTTTGGCGTTGGGTTACTCTGTAACAAACCTGACGGATATCCCGTCCGCCGTACTACAATCTCCATAGGCTATTATGGGATCGTAATACGGCAGGCGGGATATCTGTTGTGTTTGTGATGGAGTAACCCCCTCCGCCAAAGTCCAAATGAGGACCAGAGTTATGCCTCTCCTAGCTTGTGGACCATCCAGCTGGCATATTCACTTTCCCAAAGATGACCTTGTGTGTTCGTGCTAACGGTTGGCCTTTTGCGGTCCTATTGCCACTAAACTGTTAATGACAGGTTTGCTTTACATACTTTGGGGCTGATTTTTATAAATTTTGTGCTGGGTTGGCGTCACAATAGTGATGCAAACTAGTGAAAATCTTTTATTTCTTGTTTACATTCCAGCACAAGCTTTGCATTGCTTTGCGTCAAGGGGGCATTCCAAGGGTGATAAATGGTCATTCCTATGCAACCACCCACAGTTTTTGATGCAAACCACACAATATAATAAGTAGAGAGGGCACCAGAAACCAATGTCTATTTAATGTAGGCATTAAAAATACAATCATTTTTATTTCTCTAAATGTTTATATATATATATATATATATATATATATATATATATATATATATATCCTGCACTTTATCACACTCATCAAAAGTGGTAAAAGGTTAAAGCTTTTCTAAGTGTGTTGCTTTGTGCTGCAATAGAACTCTTCTAAAAGAAAACCTTTGCTAGGCATCACACGTGTGCGAGGTGCTTGGCAGCCTGATTGTGTGCCAGCAGTAGATAAGAGAGAAGCAGTGCCATATCTTGCAGATATGGCACTGTCCTGCTCTCTCCCTCTCATGACTTATGGTTGCTGTGTGATATTTTAGTATATCTATCCCTAGTGACCTGTTATAATAGGAACTCTCTGGTGAAAGATTCTCCATTCAACAATTCTGTGTTATGCATAACCCATGCACATTCATACGTACTTCCTGATTAGCATATCCCATGAAGCTTCTAATGTGATTAGAGTGCGTGTGACAGGCATTAATAAAATAGCCTTTATGACTATATCTCTCAACCCACATAGTCCCTTACATTAAAACAACAGGTTTGGTGTCATGCTGTTCTCTTAATCTCATGTATCTGGAACCCCACTCGTCCCAATAGTAAACATTTGTATGTGAATATGTAGCATCCCAACATCCTCTGCCACCTCCCTCTTGTCATTCCCTACCACCCTGTCCTGAAGATCCAGCTCTATACTCTCAAAGAGAGGCTGAAAAACAGGTGCTGTACTGTGATCCTCATCCAGTCCACCACCTACCTCCTTTGAGTCTTTGTGGACCTGAAGGAGGTGGCAAATCAGAGGCAGTCCATCTGACTTTTCCAATCTGGGGGTTAATTACTAACATTTTGCAAGGATATTTGCAAGGCACACAGGGATGCAAAACATTGTGCAGAATATTTTACCATTGAAAAGGCCGAGGGTGCATTATAAAACGTCAGTGTTTTACATATGAGCCAGCCCAACCTTACTATATTGAGACCCGGGGGCATATTTATGACAGGCTTGTGCCCTCATAAAGAAGAAAGCTCTCAACCGTTATCTATAAGGCCACACAAATCCACTTTGCATGGCTTTGAATGGCCTCATAAATATGGAATAAGACAAAGCAGCACAAGATGCTGTGTTGTCTTACTCCATGCCAAAGAGGCGTTCCAAGAGGAGTATGGTGGGTTTTGACTCACAACACACATTAATTTTGATGCTGCCCCAGATATACTTAATCACGTAAACCTGGGGCAGCACTAAAACTTTAAGCCTCCCCAGGGGAGGCTGCATCCTGCAGCGCACATGGAAAGAGGAAAACGTCTCGCTGGATTGTTTTTGTGCAGGAAAATGTCCCTTACTACAGAAAAACAATCCTGCATGTCACCCAAGCACCCTTGTACCATGGTGCAAGAGTGCTTGCTTTGGCACTAGGCAGCCAATTGTGCGCCATCACAGGGGGAAAGAACAGGAATGCACCATATTGCATATCTATGGTGCATTCCTGGCCTTTCTCCATAATAAGCCCTTGGATATTCACTGATTTAACCTAGAAGCAGTAGACATCAAAAACACATTTTACTGCTCCTACACCTCAGCAGTGAAAAACGATTTACAAATCTAGCGTGCTTGATAATGGAAGCCGTGCACAACATAGGTGTAATAACCATGAGGAAGTAAAAGTACTGAAATACTTTGCACCAGAACTATGAATGCAATGGATGAAATATGAATTGTTATTTTGTTTTAAAACTGTCAACTAAGAAACTATTTGTTGCTAACATAATATGGTTCTCAAACATCAATTGCACTAATGATAGACCAGGGCACTAAGCTCAATAGGAAATCCATTGTAGGTCTATTAAAGTGCAATAAAAATAATGATTCTAAGATGAAAGCCCTGTTACGGTTTTGATGTGAGTGCTTGGCAGGCCATGATAAAAAAAAGTCAACAGTCCGTTTTTAACGAGAAACACGGGGAAATAAAAACCTTGCTATACCTATAATGGGAAATATTAATTTTTCTTTATAGCTGGATGCAACCCCAATTTTTATAGTTCCTCAAGCAAGTCATAAACTTGGCAAGATAAAGGAATACTGTAGTTGTAGATCGCTGTCTGGAACACAATCTATTGAAAGGGTTAGACCTCTTGATTCAGAAATGGGTTTGATTTAGAAGGTCGCATATAAACAATTTACGTTTCTTACTGTAAGTATCAGGCGGGCCATACATCGATTATTAGGGAACATGTAATGCTGAAGTTACAACAACACAATTGCACCCTAGAGGCACCTATATTTCATGTTCACACCTAAAAGCACAAATACTTCCAATTTGAAAGTTGTTGGAAAAATAAACCTGTACAAACATGGTAGCAAGAGTAGTGTTTTCACAACTGCGCTCTACATGATTGCACAGATCTGCTCAGATTCGTACAGTATATTTCACCATGAATCTATGGATATGCACGGATAAATCTTTTTGTAAAGATATCCTGAGAGAGGCTGCAGTGGGACTTGAATTAATTCTGTTCTGCATTCCTTAATGCACTAATGACATGCAGAATATCTTCTCTGTCTATATGTGAATGCTGCCACTGTGAGGCTGAGCTCCTGCTCAGAGCGAGGACTGCTTTACAAATTTACATTACACCTCCAATAAGGGCAAAACAAAAGGTCCTGTATTCTGTGACGTCACAGCATGAGTGTGAGAAAGTCATCCTTTTAAGCATGTTCAACCCCATTTGTTTTTACTGATACTGGTGGTAACTAACCCAGACTGTGCCCTGGGATCTGCTAACCAGGCCTTGGCACCAGTGCTCTGATTAAAAGGTATACAGTAATGTGGTAAACATTACAATTGGAAATAACAGACTGCTATAATTCCCTAGTATATAGTAGGACAAGGGGATTCAAACTACTTATGAGTCCCTAGTATGTAACAGGGCAGGGAGGTTTAGAGGTCAAGTAGATTTCCTGCCTTGGAGTGGGCTCTGCCGTGTTGCCTGCTGTCATTTTTAAATGCAGCTCTGCCTTGTAGACTGTCTGTAAAAAGTAAAACGTGTGCAAAGTTACCTTTGGAATTATAGATACTTCCAAAGTGATTATCTACCTTATTTTTAAATAGGTTACCTATAAGGTCTCCCCTATGTGCCCCAGGGTTGGGGTACCATGTAACTCTAAGCAGGGACATTATAAAATATTTTTTAGATGCCTTGGTGAGGGAAAAACTGCCTGTTACATTTTTCCCCATTTTAGATGCATAGCTCCATTGGGCAACATTAGAATATTTCATATAAGTGTAAATATCAACAGAAAGGGGCTAAATGTGTCATTTAAGGACTCAAAATATTGAAAATGATAACTCCAACAACTTGCCACTATTGAATGTGTCAACACTAATACAGAAAATAAGTTATAGGAGTTTATTTTTGTAAGCACAAAATTAATCTTGCTAGTTGCCTCTCCTGATCAGCCTTAACAGTATTAGCCATGCTGCTTTGAGGAGGTGATAAGTAACATGCATACAGCAGAGTTTATCTGATGGGGGAGTTCTGCGGCAACAAAGATCAGGTCAGGAAGGGGCTGGGTAAATCAAACTAGGCCTCAAAGAGAGCAGGACTGCAAGGCATGCCAGCTAGGCCTACCCCCTCTTCATGCATACCACATACAGATGTCAGGCCCAGGAAAGGAATTTCCAGAGGATCTGGAGGGGAGTGTTAATGGAAATGAGCCACACCAGTGGGTTGGTTTAGCCAGATATTTCGCTGCTGGAGAGAAATGATCTACCTTGGATTTTAAAGTGCAGTGCTTTGTTGGACAAGAAAATGCCACACTTTGGAGGAAGCTGTCATGCTTTTGGGTGGCACCCTGTAGCTCATTGGAAAAGGGTGCCCCGTGTGTCCCACCAGATGACTGAATAAATATATGGGAGCTGGATAGCAAATCAGATCTGCTGCCTGGAATGACAAGGAGAAGCAGGACTGCCCTGCTGAAACCCTGGTCTGCAACCCAAAGGACTGCACTCTGAAGGACTGCTCCTGTTGCACACTGGAACAACAGCCCTAAGGACTTAACCTTGCTTCTAAAAGGACTAAGGTGTGGATTATTTGAAAGCAACAGGTTAACAGAGCCCACCTGCACCGACTTTCACAAGAAGTCCCCAGTCCGGAGTGCGTCCAAGGATTTGGCCAGGTCCACTGTGGGAACTGAAATCCCAAACTTTCAAGGACCATCTCAGTGCTGCTTAACCCTTGGATTTGTGCTTTGGACACTTTGAGTTGAGACCCAAAGGAGAACTGGATGTTTGCTGTTTTAGTGTAATTTTAAAGATAAAAATGTTTCCTATTTTTATAAATTAGTGTGGGAGTTTTATTGTGTATTGTGTCTTACCTATTTACTGTATTGGTGTACTTAAATGCTTTCCATACCTGTCTCCTAAGTTAAGCCTACTTGTTTGTTGCCAAGCTACTAGGGCGTGAGCCAGGGGGTGATGTTTTGAGACCTTGACTGGACCTTACATTGGTTGGTGGCCTTATTGTTAGTGGTAGGTGTGTACCTGCCCTTCCAGCAGGGCAAGCCTCTCAACAATATCCATGAGGCCACACAAAGCCACTTTGAATGGCTTTCCATGGCCTCATAGATATAACGTGAAGCAACACAGTGCAAGTTACTGCTTTGCCTTATTCTGTACCGGGGGCATTTCATGGGCATTGTGGTGTGTTTTCCCATGCAACACCCATAGATTTTGGCCCTGTCCCAGATTTACTTGATGACTTAATCCTGGGGCAGAGCCACAACCTTGCACCTCCCCAGGGGTGGGATAATGAGTAGAACATTTTTTATTTCTCCTTTTTTCCCCTCTTTCCATGGGTGCTGCATTGGGCAGCACATGTAGGTAGATGAATATGCCTCTAGGAATTGTTTTTGTGCAGGAAGGTCCCCCTCCCTGCACAAAAACGATCTTGCATGCAATGCAGACACCCTTGCACCATGGTGTAAGAGTGTCTATGTTGGCACTAGGCAGCAAACTATCAGTGGTGGAGGGTGAAAGGACAGGAATGCACTGTTTTAAAAACAGTGCATCCCTCCAAAGCAAGAGCTCTGAAAACAACGTGAAAGGTTAGGAATGCACCTTTCCTAACCTTTCACATTGTTGAAGGACAGCACTTGTGGCACTGCCCTACACAAGTTGCCCATAAATATGGGCCCAAGTATGTAGGAGCTCTTGCTTTGGAGGGTTCATAAAACATTTTGACTTATGGGTTCTTCTATGTTGAGGCAGGAATCAGGCTGTTGGCTTATTCTGGCCTGTGCAGGGTACCTTCTGCCACTTCCTAATTGGCACTATGAGTTCCTGCAGTAGTTTCTTTATGACGTATGCCTAATTTTTATAACAAGCACACTTCCATTATTCAGTCTTCATTCTCTCACTAAATAAATTGTCCTCTGCTGCATCCATTGCCACTTCAATCCAGAAGGAGTGAGTGTAGATTTGTATGTGACCCAAGGCTGACCTCAATGAAGTGTGGGCTGAATACAAGGACGGCATTGGTCCCTGTCAAAGAGTTACCTTCTGGCTTAGAACATTTTTGAGAGGATAAAGTCTTCAGCAGGGCAAAGCAGCATAAGTTAAAACATGGGACTGATCATGAAAAAAACATACTACATCATCATTTTGAACTGATGACTTGTACATATGGACCCACTGCCAAATATCAGCCCTCTCGACCTGGTGCCTCTACCTTTTAAACAGCTCTTGAAATTATAACAAGGCTTATCATATCTCTTGTGTTGACTTCCAGTGTCTTCCTTGCCCTTTCCTATCTTAATTATATTTAAACAGTAAAAGTCCTCACAAGCCCATCTTTAACTCTTCCACCCAGCAAGTCCTGCCTGTTTATGCAAAAGAAGCAGATGTCAACCTCCCTTTAAAGCTTTCCACAAGAAGGCAGATAAACTTGCCACAGCATTGAAGGCCTGAAAGTAATTGTGGTGGCTGTGGCATTGAGAGAGACATAAGCAGGATAATGGATAGTGCATTGCATACTAAATCTAATGAGCTTCATGGAAATTTGACAAGAGAAAGTTGCAATGCTACATTTGAACAGTATTTTGTTGAGGTTAAAGTTGAGAAGTGGGAAACCGCGGTACAGATTTGTACAGGCCCAGGTTAATACATATCTCTCAATAGAGGCAGTAGTCTGGCAGATAGACCTGAACAGATTCTTTAGGTGAAGAAAAAATATATTTCTATGTGGTTGGTGTCCTTGTTTTCATGGCACAGACCGTCTCCATATTGTTGCACTGGAACACTAACCCAGTGAAGTCCCAGTGAATAAAAGTATTGCATCCAATTCACACAGATACAATACACACAATCACAAGCTTTTCTGCTGATGTATGAAATAACCCAGTACTTCAACTGGTAGCATCAATCTTTCTTCTCCCCGTGGAAGCTCAAAAAAACACTGTGCCCACATACTACTAGATGAAAACCTTCTCTTTAACCTCAGAAATTCAAGTGCAAAATAATGCCTTACAATGAACCCAAGAAAAGAGAATGCCTATTCTTACTTAAAGGCATATCATGTCTGATCTGACATTAAGTTGTTGCTTGTACAATGCAAACAACATTGAATCAAAATAACCCTCATCTCAACCACTAAGCACATATATTGCCAAAGTTATGAAATTGCATTCCTCCTTCACCAGATACTTAGTAGTATTAAATAATCTATTCCACAGATTTCAATAGATAGTTCACACGCAGGTCATATTACACCTAGGCAGAAGTAATTCCTTCCAAGCTGGCATACTGTCATCTACATCTATGTCTCTCATGAGTATATTTAATAATTAAATTGTAAAAAACATTACCACCACATCCACCCCTTAATTCACCTGTGTTGGCTGCCACTGGAAATTCAAATAGTATCCAGAAACGTCTGCATTGAACGTAAACCCACATTGTTACTCTAACTACCTTACTTGGATGCATACAGCACACTGTTGCCCAGAAAAGGGCGTTCAAGTTCCAGCGTTACTAAAAAGACTAAAAAACCTGAGTTGTGCCAGGAGGGGCTAGTTGGTGGAAGATATCCATGTTTACGTTTTTATCAAACAAGTAGGTGATTGATTTTCAGACAGATGTGCAGTGGAAGTTCATTCTATTTTTGGGAGGTAGATATGAGAAAGCACAGCCACCTCAATGGATGAGTTGGCCCATGGTTCAAACAAAAGCTGCCTTTGAGGAAAGAAGCAAACTGGTGTGTTTTTAAGGCTGGATATTCTTTTCAAAATTGTGGGACCCTTGTCATTTAAAGATCTATGTACTAAACCAAAAGAGAGCGAAGGGTGGTTCTCTTAGGTATTGGTAAATGGTGCAGTAATATGGAGGAAAGGGGAAATATGAAGATTAAAAATTAAGTCTGGCTGCCATGGTCTGAATCCGTTACAGCTGTGCCAACTTGGGGTGATCTTCCTCTCCCGCAGCAAGCTGAACAACTCATTGCTCCTTGATGCTCCTGTGGGGTTTGTGATATGGTACACAGACTTCCCTGATGGGGGAGGGTGGGAAGGGTGAAGGTTGAAGCTAAAGAGATTCAACTAGAGCATCCACCAGAGAAATCCAAGGAGAAAGTGCTTCAAACCAGAGCTTCCCCTGAACCATTGCCAACAGCCAAACTGGAGACATAGGGCCTCATTATGACCCTCACTGTGGCGGTCCCAGCGCCGTATTATGACTACAGTAGTAGCACCACGGTCGGGCCACTAGCACTGCCAGTTTTCATCTACACGACGGTCTGGCTGTGCTGGTAGTCATAATCCACAAGGGCAGTGCTGCAAGCAGTGCCAACCTGGGGATTACTACCCCCTTCTCCGGCAGCGGTTTCATGGCAGTAACCCTGCCAGGAAAAGGATGGCGGAGACAGGGTGCAGTGTTCCCCAGGGGAGCCCGTTGCAATGTGCGTTGTCTGCTTTGCAGACAGTGAACATTGTGATGGGTGCTGCTACAACCTACGCACTATAGCATTGTTTCCGCCAGCTGACCCAGTGGGAAACTAGTAATGGGCTGGACAGGGAGGCTGCCACATTGACGGGAACCTACCCGTTGGGACTTTGGCAGATGGTCTTTTCCATCTGCCAAAGTCATAATAAGCCCCATAGTGTGGTTGATGGCTGCAGCAAAGTGGTTAGGTTTAAAGCAGCTTGTACGCATCCAGGAGGATACAGCACACATGCATGCATAAAAGTTAGATTTAGTTTCAGACGGAATGTTCGAAATTGCGACCAATGACACAAGTTGTTGGACCTGAAAGCCTTATGGTGGTCTTCCCCCAAACCTTTTACCTTACTCCTCCATTTCTGATGATCTTATTTTTGTTGGCCTTAGGACTCTGCACATTACTGCTAGTAACCAGTGCTGAAGTGCTTGTGCTCTCTGCTTTAAAAACATTGAATTTACTTGTAAGTCTCTAGTCCAGAAGGCCTGTAAATTAAATGCTACTAGAGAGCCTGTAACATTGGTTGTGCCACCCATTTGCCAGGCCTACCCTTCCCTTGTAATACATATAAGTCACCCCTAGGGTAGACCCTAAACTGTTCATAGAGCAGGGCACAGTGTATTTAAAAGTTTGGACATGTAATTTAAAGTTTGACATGTCCTGGCAGTGAAAAACTCTTACATTTGTTATCCTATAGGATAAAATTGGGTTACCATATTTGTAAGAAGTTGGTTCTGTATATATTATTTCAAAGTAAGAAATAGTATGCACAGAGTCCAAGGGTTCCCCTTAGAGGAAAGATAGTGGCAACATTAGATCATTCTAATGCTCTATTTTTTGGTAGTGTGGTCGAGCAGTAGGCTTATCAGAGGGTACTGTTAAGCATTTGTTGTACACACACAGGCAATAAATGAGGAACACACACTCAAATACTTACTCCAGGGTAATAGGTTTTTATATAAAAAAAAATATTTTCTTAATTTATTCTAAGAATCACAGATTCAGGATTTTAAGTAAATACATAAAATGCAAGGTACTCCACACAGGTAAGTTAGGAACTTTGAATAAAAGCAATATCATATACAGTCTTTGTTAAAATGGCAATAAACTATTTTAAAAGTGGACACTGTGCAAAAATCAACAGTTCCTGGGGGAGGTAAGTAAAGGTTAGATTGTGAGGTAAGTGAAACACTTACAAGTCTCAGTTCCTGGGCATAGGCAGCCCACTGCTGCGGATTCAGGGCAACTCCAAAGTTACCACACCAGCAGCTCAGGGCCGGTCAGGTGCAGAGGTCAAAGAGGTGCCCAAAACACATAGGTGGCTATGGAGAACAGGGGTGCCCCGGTTCCAGTCTGCCAGCAGGTAAGTACTCGCATCATCGGGGGGCAGACCAGGGGGGTTTTGTAGAGCACTGGGGGGGACACAGGTAGGCACACAAAACACACCCTCAGCGGTACAGGGGCGGCCGGGTTCAGTGTGCAAAGCAGGTGTCGGGTTTTAGATAGGAAACAATGGAGGGACCTGGGGGTCACTCTAGCGGTGCAGGCAGGTACAGGGGGGGCTTCTCGAGCCAGCCACCACCTGGGCTAGGCAGAGGGTCGCCTGGGGGTCACTCCTGCACTGAGGTTCAGTTCCTTCAGGTCATGGGGGCTGCGGGTGCAGTACTGGTTCCAGGCGTCGGGTCCCTTGTTACAGGCAGTCGCGGTCAGGGGGAGCCTCTGGATTCTGTCTGCAGACGTCGTTGTGGGGATTCAGGGGGGTAATCTCGGGCTACTCACGGGGTCGCAGTCGCTGGGGAGTCCTCCCTGTGGTGTTTGATCTCTGGATCTTGAGCCGGGGTTGTCGGGTGCAGAATGGGAAGTCTCACGCTTCCCGCGGGAAGAGTGAAGTTCTTTAAAGTTGCAAGAAAGTTGCAAAGTTGTTGTTAAAATTTAGCAGAGCCGCTGCTCATGGGAGTTTCTTGGTCCTTTGGTCCAGGGCAGTCTTCTGAGGCTTCAGAGGTCGCTGGTCCCTGTCAGATGCGTCGCTGGGTGCAGGTCTTCGAGTCAGGAGACAGGCTGGAAGGGCTGGGGCCAAAGCAGTTGTTGTCTTCCGTCTTCTCTGCAGGGCTTGTAGGTCATCAGTCCCTCTTGTTTCTTCAGGTTTCAGGAATCTGATTTCCTGGGTTCTGGGGTGCCCCTAAATACTAAATTTAGGGGTGTGTTTAGGTCTGGGGGCAGTAGCCAATGGCTACTGTCCTGGAGGGTTGCTACACCCTCTTTGTGACTCCTCTCTGAGGGGAGGGGGGCACATCCCTATTCCTATTGGGGGAATCCTCCAAAATCAAGATGGAGGATTTCAAAAGGCAGAGGTCACCTCAGCTCAGGACACCTTAGACTGGTGGGTGACTCCTCCTTGTTTTTCTCATTATCTCCCCTGGACTTGCCGCCAAAAGTGGGGGCTGTGTCCAGGGTGTGGGCATCTCCACTAGCTGGAGTGCCCTGGGGCATTGTAACACGAAGCCTGAGCCTTTGAGGCTCACTGCTAGATGTTACAGTTCCTGAAGGGGGGGAGGTGTGAAGTACCTCCACCCAGACAGGCTTTGTCTCTGGCCTTAGAGGGCACAAAGGCCCTCGCCCCACGGGGTCAGAAACTCATCTCTCAGCAGCAGGATGGCACAGAGCAGCCAGTCCTGCACTGAAGGATTGGGTAAAATACAGGGGGCAGCTCTAAGATGCCCTCTGTTGTATTTTTCAATAAGTCCAACACTGGCATCAGTGTGGGTTTATTATTCTGAGAAGTTTGATACCAAACTTCTCAGTATTCAGTGTAGCCATTATGAGCTGTGGAGTTCTTAATTCTTAATATGGCCACACTGTACTTACAATATCTAAGAATGGACTTAGACACTGCAGGGGCATATTGCTCTTGCAGCTATTCCCTCACCTGTGGTATAGTGCACCGTGCCTTAGGGCTGTAAGGCCTGCAAGAGGGGTGACTTACCTATGCCACAGGCAGCATTTTCTGTGCATGGCATCCTGAGGGGGGTGCCTTCTTCTCCCCACCAACACACACATTCTGCAGTGGCAGTGTGAATGTGTTAGGTGAGGGGTCCCTTAGGGTGGCACAACACATGCTGCAGCCCTTAGGGACCTTCCCTGGTCAGAGGGCCCTTGGTACCACTGGTACCTTTTACAAGGGTCTTATCTGTGTGCCAGGGGTGTGCTAATTGTGGAAACAATGGCACATTTTTAGTGAAAGAACACTGGTGCTGGGGCCTGGTTAGCAGGGTCCCAGCACACTTCTCAGTCAAGTCATCATCAATATCAGGCAAAAAGTGGGGTGTAACTGCAACAGGGAGCCATTTTCCTACAATATTACATTTAATAATAACAATTGGGGTAGGCAGCAAAGTTGAGTTTTCTATCTATAGAATTGTAACTTAAAGCCCTCATTAATAGTAAAATTTGATTTTAAGTCACAATTCTTATATTGCCACTTTAAGAAGTTTGTATTTTCTTGTCCCATCATTTGGAGTATTCTGCCTGTAACCTAGTTGTCAGTTGGTCTTTGTGTATTGTTCCTAGACAGTGAGACAAAGAGGAGAGAGCTGTTGGCAGAGTTGGCCATCTCTGACTTGATGAGGGGAGGTGTCACCTATCACACTTGTACATCACAAAGCCTTTGCCTGAGCACTCTCACAAAGAGTTTGACACTAGTCTATTGTGACACCAGACAATTTGGGGCTAGGACAGGGCTGCAGACAATTCCAACCATCTCTCGGGTGGAAACCTCAAGAACCTTCTCCTGCTTCAAAGTGGAAAAAAGGTATAAATATTGGATCCTGGTGTCCAACGCTTCAGTGCACTTCTGAACCTGTTGAAGACTCAGAAGAACTGCAGTGCTCCACTGCAAGAACATCTGCTACTCTATTGCCCTGCTGCCTACGTGAAGGACTGGGCCTGCATCTTAAACCCAGCACTGCCAGAACGACTCGAAGGAAAAGCTGGGTGGCCTTCTGATCAGATCATCAGGAACAGAACTGACTCCCACAAATTTGAACCTAGAACCTGGACTCTGCCAGCTGGGAGTCCTGTTCCCCCAAATGGTGCCCCCCCAGTCTTGTATACTTGGAAGTAGCCCTGAAGGTGATTTTTCTGCCCTTTTGTGGTCCCAGCAGAACCAACGCAGCACAACTCATCACCTTGCAAGACTCAGCATCGTAACCACTGATGCAGGACTTCACATTGCAGCTCACAGCCTCTCAGAACCATCACTGTGTGATGCATTTCTATACAGGACATTGCCACCACAGCTCCTCAGAACCACTGCTGTATGACGCATCTCCCTGAACAGACCTCGCATTGCTATTGAAGCTCCTCAGATCCCCAGCTGCGTGACGCATCTCCACACACTGACCTCACATCACCACCACAGCTCCATCTAAACCATTGCTGTGAAACACACCTCCATACAAGGACCTCACATCGCCTCTGCTGCACAAGACATCCTTGATGTGGGACTTTGCATCATCCTGCAACCAGGATTTTGTAAAGACATTTGTACTCAGTGGGCCTAATTTTGTTCCTGTAGACGGCCCATACTCCATCGTGGTTGGCCTGAACCTATAACTTTGTCCCAGTCTGGTGTGACCATGTAACCACAGTTGGTGCTTTGCGTTTCTAGGCACTGTTTAAACCTAAAACGTAGAAATTGCTTTGAAATTGTGTATCTCTTGTCCTACTGATTGGATTGTTGTTTTGGTGTCAAATAATGTATTACATTTGCCTATATTTTTCCAAATTGGTGTTGTATTTTTCTTACGTCATGTTTTCACTTTATTACTGTTAGAAGTGCTGCATAAGAGCTTTACACATTGCCTCTAAGTTAAGCGTGAGTGCTTTTGTGCCAAGCTAACAGAGGGATAAGCGCAGGTTAATTTGAGGTTGTTTGTGACTTCACCCTGACAGCAATTGTGGTTGCTGCTTGACTAGAGTTTTAAACCCCTCAACCAGTAACCCAATTTCCAACAATAGTCAAACCATGAAATCTCAATAATTCAGCCAAGGGCAGCATGTATATGTTGAATAGAGTAGAGACCAGAGATGAGCCTTATGGAACTTTATGATTCAAGGGGTAGTAGCGAAGCAGTGAGAGGGTATGGGAACCATTTGAGAGTTAATCACTATTGAGGCATCCAGCCAACCACTTAAGGGTGCCATGACAGACAGTGGAGGGAGGGATGGTATTGAATGATACAGAAAGATCAAATGGGACCAGAGCAGAAGAACCTCCCTGATTCACAATCATTTTAAGGTCATCAGTGGCAACTACTAAGAAAACAGGATTGCGAAGTGTCAAGATTTCTGAGAATCTAAATAGCTTGTGAATTTGAACATTAACTTTATCCAAGATTATTGCAGGCAGAGGAAGAAGTGATATATATCCATAGTGGGCAGGCATCAAAGGATCTGCCAACATTTTCCATTAGAGGGGAATTGTAGGAAAATACCTCTTTTTGCATGTTCACTCAATTTTCTTAGACAGAGGCTGCTAGTGATTTAATTCTGTGCACTTGGATTCTCATGGCCAGACTCCAGTGATTGTGCTTTGACCCGTCAAAAATGTTAAATTTGGGTGTGCTCCTAATTGACATATATAACTTACTTTTAAATTCCTAATATATGGTACAAAGTGTACCCAGGGCCTGCAAGGTAAATGTTACTAGTGAACTGCAGCACATATTGTCCTGCCACCAAAGTGACAATGTAAAACATGACTGAGAGGCACCAGTAACCTGAGTGTGCAGGTTTAAAATGCAAATGCGACCACTCAAAATAATCCCTTTTGACAGACCTAAACCATTGTATTAAGTATTACAACGTCACTTCTAAGAAGGCTGTAAATGCCCATAAGGCAGGTTGCATGGTATTTAAAAGTATGACTTGTAAAAATTAAATGTTAAGCATGCCCTTACAGTGATAATGTCCTAAAGGTTATTTTCCCATGTAGCACCGTTTGCATGTTCCATAGGAAAGTAATGGAATACATTATTAAAGTTAATAAAGTTACCTCTGCTTAGTGACAAAAAGAAATTTAAAAAAAATATTTAATACAAATCCATTTAATTTGTAAATTTGTAACAAATATTTTGTAAAAGTATATTCTAAGAGTCACTTTTATCTGCCTAAAGCATCTATTAGCCCATTTGCATGAGTTTCCAAATGTCACCCAGGAGTAGAATAGCTCCTTGACAAGGTGTGACTTGGCTTCTAATGCTGAGGCAAAGAACTTGGGTTTGGGGGTTGTGTTATGCCTCTGTCAGAATGCCAATCTGGGTGCTCCCTAAGAACTTAATTATCTTCAAATTGACCTAATCTGTCACAGGCAGATGTAAATCATGCCTGAGCCTTCCTTCTCTATTGTCCTTCTAAACAGCCATGAACCAATTCAAGTGGGACAGGAGCTACCCCTAGAATGGATTTTGAGTGGTCACAGTGGCAGGTTTGTTCACTGAGCATATCTTTGGATCCAGCCTGCTGCTGTTCCCCACTGAGGATTCTACTTACTCTGCAATTTCCCAAGTTCAAAGGTAACACTTTGACTGGGACCAACCTGTTCCCTAAATATGACCCACGCTCAGCCTCAAACTTTACCCTTGTCCAGTCTTACTCAATGAGTTGCGTGCTATTGCACTTTGTGATTTTTGCTGTTATTTTTTTGCTAAATATTAATAAATTCATATCTCTGGTTCCCCTATTTGGATTTTTGTCCTTTTGGAGTAATTTTCTTAATTTTTAAAAATTGAAGTGGCATTTTTATTGTGTTGTGTTTTTGACTTTGTAACTGTTTTGGTAGTTTTAACTGTTTTACACATTTACTTAAGTTCAGCCTGTCTGCTCTGTGCCATAGGTTTAATTTACTGAAGCCCTTACAGGTTCGAACAAGAATAATGACATTATTACTTGTGATGGAATACCGCCCCCCAACCAATAATTCACTTTCTAACAGGAATGGCATGAACATGTTTCCAGGGTTCTGGAATCTGAGCTCACTTTATTGAAAGGCGTAAAAAGTAGACAACATCTGACAGAAATAGAGTCCTGTAATGAATAGAAATGCTGGTAGGATAGGGATCTGCTGGAACTCCTGATTAGGTAGACAATCAAGGTTCTCTAGTTCAGTAGGTTGCTCAAATTCAGAGAGTAGGGTATTGTTTGTTGCTAGAGGGGGTACCGTTTGTTGTTAAAGGAGTTTTGTCTGGTATTTGGACAAAACATCAAGTTTTGAAAAATCGAATTACAGGAATGTAGAAAAAATACTGTAATGCAAAAATTTTATGCCGAAATATTGTTGTCAAGAATATTGATTTTTTTAGGTAAGTACTATCAAGAATATCTTTGTTGTTAATACTGTTTTCAATAATATAGTTGTCAAAAATATTATTAATCATCTTTGTGTTTTTGTTCATATATTAATTTTATGTGTTATTATTGTTTGTATAATTGATATTATTGATATTATTTCAAATATAGCTTATAACTTTTAAGTGATTTATAATTTTTGATTTAATTGATAATTATAATTTATAGTGTTGTAGCTAGTTGCTAGGTTTGTAGAGGTGTAGAGTGGGAAGGTAGTTAGTTATAATTAATTAACAAGTTACTAATAATGTATTTTTAAATATTTAATTGATTAATAACTATGTACATTGTACAATAATTATATATTTTTAAGGTTATATAGTGGGTGCAGACTGCTGGATTTGTAGGGGAACAGGGTGGAAAATGATTTAAGTGATAATTAATTAACAATTATTAATTTATTTTAGTTATATTTTAAGTGTGGGCTACTAGGTTATTTGTAGGTAAAGTGTGGGACAATAATTAGGTACTCAATATGTTTCATTTGATAATTAATTATAAATTGTTTAATAATTATATGAATTGTTTTATATATATATATACACATATACATACATATATATATATAAATAAATATTATATATATATATATATATATAAATATATATATATATATATATATATATATATATATATATATATGCAACAAACGATAATACCTTTGCTCCAGCCCCTTACTCAAGGTGTCACGGCAGGGCGGCAACCCCTTCACATATTAACATAATGTTGTTTCCACTTCAAAGGACATCCTTCGATGAAGAACAAACAGCTGTGACAGCAATGACGTTGTTTATTGACACAAACGTTCCTGACGCGTTTTGGAGCACCCGCTCCTTGATCACAGGTTCTAAGGACACACTCCCTTGTGCCAGCATTTATTTTAACAACACAAAAGAAGACTAACAGCTATGGTTATACTAATACTTGTACTAATGTCAGCCATATTGGAGTGGAGCAGATATAATACATTACTCATATCTCTACTGTAATATCATGTCAATATACCCAACCTTGTTATAACTAAATCAAAACCAACTCCCTGCTACATCTATATGAAATCAGTTAAAGAAAAAATGAAAGTAAACATAAAAATAAAAATAAAGAAAACAACAATAGAAAATAGTAAATAAATACATATATGTCAATCTATATACTTATTTGCCTTAACATAAACAAAATACTAAACTAATTTTATATTAGGAAACCTAACCCTCTATATCATCCATAATCATAAATAGGTATATATAACATTATATCTCAACACTAATAAAGTGGTATGATACTCATCTTATATGTAGAGTATACTGATCAAGATATAATAGCTCCTTGCATTTCTTGCTGCTCCATCTCCTTACAATCCTTGAAAAAACAACAATCACATGATAAGTAATCAGATAATATACCAAAAGTCACACTTAACATATACACAGTATAATTCACTAACTTTTAATCCCTCCTACGAACATATAAACATATAAATGACATCTCTACTACTAAGCAGACTTCAAATGAACAAAAAGTTCCTCATCTTGATTGAATCCATCCGGTGTATTAGTGGAATACTTAATTATAAACTTAGATTCCAATTGTCTCAATTTCAATTACCTATTGCCTTCTCTTATACCTGGAGGGATATTATCCAATACATAGAATTTTAACAAATCTCTGTTTTTCCCATGAACCTCAGCAAAATGTCTTGCCATTGGATAACTTTTATCAACATTCGTAATGGCTCTCATATGTTCCAGCACTCTTTTCTTGGCCCTATGTATCGTACTGCCTATGTAATACTTATTGCACTGGCAGCTAAGGGCATAAACACAATAATCTGTATTGCAGTTGAGATACTTTTTGATAGTAAAAGGGTTTGAATTCCTAGATAACTTGATCTTACAACAATTATTACTGCCTTTACATGCTTTGCATTTCCCGCATATAAAGAAACCCTGAACATGAGTACCTTTATTCGCATGAGGTGATTGTATCAAGCTCTTACATAACCGATCCTTGAGAGATGCACACCTTCTGATGGTCACCTGTTTGTTGTTTTCCAATAAACTGAGCTACCACTTCGTCACTTCTAAGGATATCCCAATTCTTCAATAAAACACTTTTAACTTCCCAGGCCTGAGTACTATATGTAGTAATAAACCTCATCGTCTGGCTAACTGACTGATCTGTGCCCTTCTGGGATATCAAAAGTTTCCTCAATCTAACGATAGTACTTTCTCACAAGTGCCCTCAATCAATTTCCTCGAGTAACCTCTTTCAAGGAACCTCTTTGTCATCACTCGCATTTCCTTCGCACAATCACTGTCTTAACTACAATTCCTTCTAGCTCTTAAAAGTTCGCCATAAGGTATACAGTGAATCAAATTCTTCGGATGACAACTACTCGCATGTAAGAGACTATTTCCAGCTGTCTTCTTACGAAATAAGGTACTGGTTAATTTTGAATTCCTGACACATAATTTCAAATCCAAAAATTCAATTTCTGAGCAATGTATCTGTGCAGTTAGTTTCAGATTCATCTCATTAGTATTAAGTTGTTTAACAAATTCTTCCACCTGTTCTTCACTGCCTTTCCAAATACAAAAAATGTCATCAATGTATCGAAAACACAACACTACGTGTTCATCAAACATAGACATATTGTAAACCACTTGTTCCTCCCACCAGCCTAAGAAAAGGCCTGCGTAGCTTGGAGCAAAGCAAGTACCCATAGCGGCCCCTTGCACTTGTCGGTACACTTGATGATTAAATATAAAAAAGTTGTTAGTTAAACAAATTTGCATCATATCGAGTAACATTTCAGTATGCTGGAAATAGGAAAGTGATCTTGCTCTAAAGAAGTGTTTACATGCCAGGATACCTAAGTCATGCGGGATACAGGTGTACAAATTTTCCACATCCAATGTTAGTAGTAAAAATTGCTCCTGTCACGGTATCTCATGAATCCTTTTTAGAAAGTCACTTGTGTCCTTAATATAGGATGGCAGTGCTTCTACAAAAGGTCTCAAGCAAAAATCAATATATTTAGACGTATTTTCCAATGCACTGCCCCTCGAAGAGACTATAGGTCTACCAGGTGGGTTGTTGTAATCCTTATGTAATTTAGGTAATCGGTATAACACCGGTAATTTCAGATGAGGACACCTTAAAAATAAGAATTCTTCCTTACCTATGATCCTGTTATTTGCCCACTCAATTCATTTCTCCGTGTACCTATCATTAGCTTCATGATATCTCTGTTTGCTAGTTTTCTCATATTTGGTACCGTCTCTCAATTGTTTCAAGCCTTCTTCTAAATATTTAGATGTAGGTCAGATAACCACATTGCTCCTTTATCGGAGGGCTTAATAACTACATTCACATTTCTACTCAGCTCCTGAATAACTTGAAGCTGATCATGATCCAAATTTTGATGGCCACGTCTATTATTCCTGCTTGCATTCAATTTCTTGAAGTCCCTAACAACACATTTCTCAAATACATAAATTGATGCACGCTTTCCTTGGGGATAAAAAGTAGATCTAACTTTAAATCTATTAATATCTGCACAATCTAAATTCGTTTGGAAACCTTCCCTCTCCAAACTGAATATTGGGTCAGTAGCCCACCCACTGTCTCCTGTCAACTGTCCCATGGTTTGAAGTGTCTCAATATCAGCAATTTGTAGCGAGGATGGTGTCATCTTTTCCCCTATTGGTCGTTGTCCCTCATTAACCTTAGTAGCATACCAATATTTGAGCTTTACTTTCCTAATAAAATGAAACAGATCTATTCTACTCTGAGTATAGTCAAATAATGATGACGGACAAAATGATAAAACAAGGGATAAAACCTTCTCCTGCTCTTTAGATAAACTTACATCTGATAAATTTACGACAGTTCCTTCTATGGGTTTGTAGCAGTCTGACCTCTGGTATGTATTCCCCATGTGCTTTCTATATCTCTTTGTCGTAATCCGCTTGGTTTTGGATCTCCTCTTCCTCCTCTTCCCGGAGCTCTGAAACCTGTTGCGCCTCGGCCTAGTTGGGCTTTTACTCTTCCTTGGGCGAATAGGTTGAACTCCTTTAAAATTTGGGATTTTACTCCCTCAGATTCAGAGTGACTTGACACATCACTTTCGCTTGCATCACTCTCAGCAGATTCTCTCAATATGTTCTCCTGTATGTCATTAGATTCCAAAGAAGAGGCCTGTATATTCTGCGCTCTTTGTTGTGTTCCTTTGTTTCACTGATTTTCCCTCAAATTTTCATATTTGCATGCAAAAGTTAAAATTTGACCCTTTTCATAATCACATTCATCTCTGTGAAATTTACGTTGTTTTTTAGCCATAATTGCACAGACTGGAGTGGGAATAATACATCCTGTCCCTCTGAAGTCCAACACTTTCCCGTCTACTGCACAGACTGGAGTGGGAATAAAAAATGGAATCCCTCTAAAGTCCCAAAATTTTCGAAGGTTACACAGATTGGAGTGGATATAGTAACTTTTACTCCTATAAAGTCTAATGCGTTTCCTACTGTTGCACAGACTAGAGTGTAAATAGTAAATGTAGCCTCTCCTTAGACCAATTCTTTCCATACTGTTGCACAGACTGGAATGGGAATAGACAATTTGACCCCTTCGATTGCATGGACTTGAGTGGGAATAGTACATTTTACAACTCCAAAGTCAAATGCTTTCCCAACTGTTACACAGACTTGATTTCGAATAGTACATTTTACCCCTCTGAAGTCCAACACTTTCTCCACTGTTGCACAGACTGGAGTGGGAATAGTAAATGTGAATTCTTTCCAATCTCTAATGCTTTCCCTACTGTTGAACAGACTGGAGTGGGAATAGTAAATTTTACCACTCCGAAGTACAACGTTTTCCCTACTGTTGCACAGACTAGAGCAGGAACAGTTAATTTTATGTCTCCAAAATCCTACTTATTCCCTCCTGTTGCGCAGACTGTAGTGGTAATAGTAACTTTTAACTCTCAAGTCCAACACTTCCTCTTCCATTGGACAGACTGGAGTGGGAATAGTAAATTTTACCCTGCCAAAGTCCATATGCTTAACCTACTCTTTCACAGACTGGACTGGGAATAATATATTTACCCCTCTGAAAGTCAATGTTTTCCCCTCTGTTGCATAGGCTGGAGTGGAGTGGTAAATGTTATCCCTCAGAAGTCCAACATTTTCCCAACTGTAGAATAGAATGGAGTGGGGATAGTAAATTTTACCTCTCCAAAGTCCAACACTTTCCCTACTGTTGCGCAGACTGGGATGGGAATAGTAAATCGTATCCCTTCAAAGTCCAACATATTCCCTACTGTTGCAAAGACTGGAGTGAAAATAGTAAATGCTATCTCTCTGAAGTCTGATGCTTTCCCTAATCTTGCACACGCTGGAGTGGGAATAGTAAGCTTAACCACTCTGAAAGTGCTCCCCAGGTTTACCTGATTAAAAAGTCTGGGAAAAACCCACTGCAACCCTCATGGAATGCCTCCCTTGTATAGAGAAAGGCAACGCAGAGACCTGCACTCCTTTGCCTCGCTCCATATAAGCCATGGCTTCGTGTGGCCTCATACATATGGCTGAGAGGTTTACACCAATGGCGGCACACGCCTCTCATAAATAAGCCATAAGCCCTTACAAACTGAATATTGTTTCAATATATAAATACGATTTATATATTTTTTTACCTTTGCATGTTTTGTGACTGCACATGGTTTTATCTTAGAACCTTTACCTTTTTTGGACAATTTTGGTTCCTTTTACCTTTGTTTTCCCATGCTGCAGTGACTGTTGAGTAAAGAAGTTGCAGCATATATGGGTGTGTGTATGTGTTTGAGTGTGTGTGTTTATATATATATATATGTATATATATGCTATGTGTCTTTATTTATATTTATTTATATATGTGTGTGTGTGTATATATTATGTTTTATTTATTTAGATTTACATTATTTGTTTATATATATAGTTTTACTTTTTATAATATCTTTAGTAATTGTCTTTTATACATTTAACGTTTTGCAGTTGATTTGTTAATTTGCTTTTCATTTCATATATTAAGAAATGATACTTTTGCATGCTTTTAAGCAATAGTGTGAAACTTTTTTTTCAAGATATTTGTACTAACCATTATAAGTATTGGTAGGAAAATATATTTTTTAATCAATATTTTTGACACAATATTTTTCTTACACGATATTGTTGGTTCTGATATTATCTCAGTGAATTGTTTTGGCTGCCTACGTGCTGAGGGAAACAGGGACTGTATGTCAAAAATGTTGTACATGTTTATGACATTTTCTATAAAGAAAGAAGAAAGATTATCACATAATTCCTGGATGTCAGGTACAGGTTGCTTGCAAGAGGAGTAATATAAACAGCTTTTTATGATACCAAATGTTTTCTTTGATGGTTTGCCAACTGAGGCAATTTACATTGCATATTAAAGCTTATGCGCGATGTGGATAAGCTTGTGCTATTCCAGGATCGCATAAGGAATAGCTTATCCTCTGGCAGGTATTGTTTTCTCCATTTCAATACCAGCTGTTTTCATTTCAATTTAGCTGCCCGATAAGTTTCTCTTTGAGTCAAGGATGGGTAGAAGTCTTCCTATGCCCTCAGTTTTCAGGGGGCACTGTAAATGAAGGTATTACACAGTCAATTCTCTAAGTTAGCTGCCACAGTGTAAACATCTATCTGTAGTAATGTAAGGCAGAGCAAGTTGGGCGAAGCATTGGTGTTGAACCCAAGGTTTTTGGTGCTTTCCCAGATTTACTAACACAAGTAGCCTTATAAATGCATCAAAATGGTACGCCTTTCCAAGGGAGGTGTAATGGGGAGCAATATGTTTATTTCTTGTTGTTTTTTCTCTTTCTACATATACTGTATTCTGCAACACACATAGCAAAACGAAAAGGCCTTTGAGGAGTATGTTTATGCAGGAAAGTGTCACTTTCTGCAAAAAAATAATCCAGGCCATATCAACATCCTTGCACGATAGCCTGACAGCCTACAGTGAAGCCAGCACAGAGGGAGAGCAGGAATGTACCACATACTAGTAGATATAGAGCATTTCTGTCCTGCCCATTTGATGAAGCCCAGCAAGTTGTCTTGCTGTGTACCACATATTAGTAAATCTGCCCCAATGCGTACAAATTGATTAAATGTGGTCAGGTTCAAGTCAGCAGAATGGGACATACAGAGGTGTAGTGGATGTTGTGTGTAAAGATAAGATCTAGCCAATGGCCTGCTATATGAGAAGTCTCTGGAATTTTAAGAAGTAAGCCTAGACAATCTAGCTTTTGAATGATGGTAAGAAACAGTGAATCATTACGTCCTCAAAAGGATGATTAGTGCACCATTAGTTCACCATTAGAATGCAGAAGGAGAAGTAAGCAAATAAATCTCTATTTGCACACAGATTTCCTTAGTTTCTTCTCACATTATCAGCACGTTTCCCCAAGATAAATTCAGCCTTCTTTTTACAGGTGAAAAGTGTCCGGAAATCCCAAAGGTGCAGCTAGTCTCACAAAACTGTAAACATATCAATTACACTTACTGTTACCAAAGGAATCAGGATTTGGTCCATACTTGAGAAGAGCAACTTGGAGTGTTCTTGAATGAAGGCTTCACATGATTGATTATAGCACACCTTTTACAGAGAACTACAAAGTAATTGAGAGGCCAGCAGCTGAAAATAATTCCATCAGCTATACTAACTGACTCTTTATTATTTGTTCCTCTCCTTTTCATCCAATTATGTACTTTTACATGTTCACTACTCCAGTATCTCTTAATTAAGCTGTGATTTAAAATATTCTAAATTATTTACATAAGTCGAAGTAAGTAGAAAGTAATATTGCTATGTGTAAAAATCTAATTTTTGATTGGAAACATAGACCTAAAAGTGTTATAACCTTTCCATTTATATACTATATGCACTGCAAAAATAATGCGACTTGTAGGGGTACAATTCAGTACAAATTGTTCTTTTTTTGTGTTGTAATTCTTTATTCTAAAAAGCAATGAAACTTTACATACAGCCATACCATGTAGTACAATACGCAATCCTGGCGGAATAGACGCATCAGAATAGACTTATTTGGACACAATGGCAAGTAAAAGTAGACAGGAATACAGTACATGCCCTTTATCAAGTCGAGGAACCTGATAGAACATCAAATGTTGTTGTCTGTATCATTGTGTGTCCGCCACCAGGCTACCCTGCATCTAGGCAAAGTTGAAGACGAGGCCACAAGAAGGCCTAGGGAGAATGTATCCAACCTCCCTTATGTTTACCCACCCGGAACTTCACGGATTGATGGCGATATCTAGTTAGTAGGGGCAGATCCAGGGCAAGATGGTGAATAAATACGGTTCTCAGCCATTCCTAGAGATCCGGAGTCACCGGATGGGAGAAGGAGGGAGAGGGGGGACCAGTAGTATACATCTAAAAAGGGTGATGTAGGGCCATGGGACCGCGAGAGGTGGGGTCTGAGACCTGGGGCGGGTAGGAAAAACCAGAATGAGATAAAGGATATGTAGATAAGTGAACAAGAGAGAAAGAGACGCAGAAAAAGAAGAAGAAGAAGTATTAGTCGACAGGATACGAGCAGAAGAAAAGGAAGAGAGAAGGGAGGGGGGGAAGGTGGAGGGAGTGAATCTAGTATAGTAGAAAGTCGGAGTGGGTCCAGGGACATAGAGTGAGGATGAGTACTAACTACAAAGACATAAACAGTGGTGGCTACGTTATGAACCATGCTTATGCTCTTGGGGATGACCCAGAATTGAGTGACGATAAGGGAAGATGGAAGGAGTGGGGGGGAGGGCCAAGAACAAAGAAAATGGCAATAATCATAAGTACAGGCGTAAGCACAAATGGGAATCGGGAATCAGGAATGACCGAGGGGAGGAAATGGGGGGAAGGGTTAGGAGTGTTTCGACATGGGTGGGGAGACAGAAGTAAGGCAGGGAGGGAGGAGAGTGAGGATCCTCCAATGAGGATGTAGTATCTGTCCTGATTGTGGTTATGTGTGCAGTTATGAACAGCAGTGGATATGGGTAGAGCATGCATGTGCGGCCACTATACAGAAGGATAGTCGTATTGTGCCCCTGGTCAGGAATCAAGGTGAGCTCTCAATCCTTCGGGACGGAGAGGAAAGGGGCCCACCCGCTGAGGAATGTGTCCATCTTATCCTGGAGGCTGTAAATAATTGGTTCATGGGAAGCGGTTTGCTACATTGCAGTGATCCATTCATCATGGGTGGGGGCTATCCCTGTGCGCCAGTGTTTTAGAAAACACAATTTGGCCGTGGCCAGTGCTGTGTGTAGTAGCGTAGTTGTGGGTGGAGAAGACCGTGGATATCATTTATATCATGTAGTAATAGAAGGGAGGGGGTAAGAGAGGGCGGAAGAGGTAGACTTTCTCTAAGGGTGCACCCCACCTACTGCCAGTATGGTTGGATGGATAGCCAATTGCGTAGGATATGGAGTAGGTCGCAGCATGGGTGGGTGCAGCGCCAGCAGGAGGCATTAGACAGTAATCCTGCAGACCGTAGCTTGTGGGGAGTCCAGTACCAGTCATGTTGTGACTTGAAACGACTGAATTTCATGCGAGCCTCCCGTGCCCACGATACCTTGCCTCAATGAGGTCAGCCCAATCCTCCATCTCGTATTCTATCTGTAGTCACGCCTGCAATTTAACTTTGAGAGAGACCAAGAGGGGGAGGCAAAACAAGTGGCGGTTCAACAGTGTATGCATACCAGATACGACTCCTCGAAGAAGACCCCACGTTTCTAAGTGGTGAAGTACTGGGGAGCGGGGGGAGCTGCCAGGGACATGCCCTCATTCCTCCCAAAGATCCGTGAACAGTTTCAGTCGGCCATTGCTTAAAAATTGATCAATACGCCGAAGGCCTTTCAATCGCCACTCCTCCCAGTCTATAGCATTCCCCCCTATTGTGAATCCCGCATTGCCCCAAAGCGGAGCACGGTCATGTATCTTGGGATCCCGTCCCAGTAAGCAATGCTCCCGTCTCCAGGAGATCTGCATGGCACGGATCATGGGGTTGATGGGCTACGTTAGGGTATTCCCTGTGCTGTAGAGCACATTGAGTCCTGGTAGGGAGCACAAAAGCGTTTGTTCCACAGCCACCCACATCAGCGGGTCTTGAACTCCCAGAAGAAGGAAAACTAGTTGCAATAGGTGCAGTGCAAGGACATAATGTTCCATCGAAGGGAGGCCTAGCCCACCGGACTCATGCCGGGCAAGTAAGGTAGCCCTGAGTAACCGGGGATGCATCGGACCCCAAACAAAGGCACGTATGCGACGGTCCACCTCTCTGAGGAGAGTCAATGGGATCTGTACATAACAAAAACATATAAGAACCTTGGCAGGGTCAGCATGCGCACCGCCTGTGCTCTTCTCCACATGGAGAGATCCAGATGTGACCATTTGTTGAAATCCTTTTTCATGCTGGCAAGTAGTGGATCTAAGTTGTCTGCCACCATATGGTCCAACCCTCTATTGATATAGATGCCCAGATATTGGAGTTGTGACTGCTTCTACTTAACCGGGAAGCCCTGTACGGTCGCACTTACTGTCACGGGGGTCAAGGCAGCGCTTCGCTTTTGTACCAGTTTATCTTGTAGCCTGAGAGGGACTAAAAGTCAGCTAAAATGGTTCGAAGTGCCAGTAGGGACTTAGCTGGGTCTGAAAGAGTTTTTAAGATATCGTCGGTGTACAGGTAAATGGTTGAGCTACCGCCAGGGATGGAGACTCTGGTAATGAGGCTTGATCTTCGAATCATTGCCGCTAAGGGTTCCACTGCTAATAGAAACAGTAACGGCGATAAGGGGCAATCCTGTTGGGCTCCCCTCCTGATGGAGAAGACGTTGGACAGGAACCCACCTCAATTGACCTGTGCAGTTGGTGAGCCATACAACAGGAGCACCTTATTAATAAAACTGGCCCGAGTCCAAACCGTTTTAGAGTTTAGAAGAGGTACCACCATTCTATTCTATTAAATGCCTGCCTGGCATCTAGGAAGAGGACAATGGCCTCCTGCCGGGAGTCCTATGTTGTCCAGACGACATGAAGCAGGGATTGGAGGTGATTCCTAGAAGAGCAGCCGTGGACAAAACCCACTTGTGTGTGGTGAATGAGAGATGGGATGACTTTCTTGAGGCGCGCCACAAGGATTCCTGTGTGTATTTTGACATCCAAATTGTGGAGGGAGATGGGGAGGTAACTGCCACAAAGGAGAGGGTCCTTCCCTGGTTTGGGTAAGACTACTATGGAAGCTTTGTTGGAGAGCGGGTGCAAGGAGCCTGTCTGATCCTCCCTGCGGAATGCCTCACATAGAGAATCCACTGTGTCTGCTCCTGTCCATTTATAGAATTCTGCTGAACACCCATCCTCCCAAGGGGCCTTATGACAAGGGAGTTTACCTATTGATTCTGCAATCTCTTCCTTACTGATATCCCCCTCCAAAAGGGCCCTACCTGCCTCCGAGAGGCTAGGGATGCATGCCTTTTCAAAGAATGTGGCCAGTTTATCATGGTCTTCTACAATTTCAGGAGTATAAAGCGTCTGATAAAAGCTCCCAAACTCGACCGCTATTGCCTGGGGTGTGTGACAATCGTGCCATCAGGGCCACGTAAGGCTGGAATGGCCATCATCACTTCCCTTTGGCTGAGTTGGCAGCCAATAAATGCCCCGCCTTCTCTCCATGCTCGTAATGGTGACCTTTAAGGCGCTGTAGTGCGTATTTTGCTTGTGAGGTGAAGAGAGCATTAAGCTCCATTTTGGCCTGCTCCAGGTGACGTCTGGTGACAGGTAAGGGGGCTGAAGTATATTCGCGGGTAGTCTGAGCTATACAGTCTTATTGAGCCTGCTGTCTGGCATGCCTCTGGGTATTGGCGATGGCTGCGTCCCTCATGAGTTGGCCCCTTATCGTTGCCTTCGCACATAACAATTGCGGGGAGGAAACTGAGCCCTTGTTATTGAGCAGGTAGGTAGCGACGTGGGAACGGAGTTGTTCCTTTCCCCTTGGGGTTCGGTATCTGGGCATCTGTAGACGCCATGGCTTACACCACGGTGACGCTAGCCCCAGCTGAAGAGCCAGCATAACCGGGGAGTGATCAGATAACGGGACCAGTAAGATCTGGGAGTCCCTGATCGTATGAAGCAGTCGGAGGGTGATAAGGAAATAATCCAGTCTGAATTGGGTCCCATGGACCCGTGAGACATAAGAGTATTTGCGGTCTTACGGGTGGGAAAGGGGCCAATGATCCATCAGCCCATCATCCGAGAGGACGTCCCCAAAGAGAACCTGATCCGCGTTATTGCCTACATCAAGGCCGCCCATACGATCCAGGATAGCGTCTCATGCTAGGTTCCAATCCTCACCAAGTAAGTACTGGGAAGCTCCGATCTCTGTCAGCAACTGATTGAGAGGTGTAGATAGAGCCAACACTCATTGTGGAGGCACCCACTTTGAGCTTGGCAAGGATGTTTCGTCCTTCTGGGTCGGACCACGTTTTGAGGAGTCTGAATTGTAAGGATCTATGGATGAGAATCGCAACCCCGCATTTTCTCCGGGAGCCGTGCTCTTCAGAGTGCACAGATGGAGCTCCACTGAAGAGCACTGTCCCTACCGAATCTCTGTGCAGTTTCTCCGATTCCGAGGGGGAGAGATGTGTTTCCTGCAGAAGAGCGATGTCCGCCCTCCTGGACCGCAAGTAGGATAAGACTTTTTGTCTCTTGATGTAGTGCATCAGGCCATGGACGTTCCATGTGGGGACCGTCAACGGACCCGTCCTCCCCATACTAAAGTTGAGTCTGTCGGGTCCTGATGGGAGTTTGGTCCCCTCTACTCTAGTATCCCTAAGGGAGAGGCACTATTTTAGTGGGAATTCCGGGGTGAGGCAAACAGGAAAAGAGGAGAGTGCTTTGGTGGGGACCCGCGGTCGATGAAAAGGAGAGGGGTAAGTGTGCCAGTCAAGAAGAAGACAAAGAGGGAGAGACAGGAAAGAGTGCATGCTGGAGGTAGATAGGGACAGGCAAGATCAGAATAGGATAGAATAGGATAGAAGGGAGTAACGTAGAAGGCTAGAGAGGGTAGGATGGAAAATGGGGAGTAAAAGTGAATAGATGCAAGAGATGATATATGAAGCCAAGGTCTAAAGGGAACCGAGGTAAGCACCTCACTACGGTGAGTCCTATTAAGCTGCGGGGCAGAAACTGTGTGTCCCGCGTGCCAGACGAGCACAAAGTGGGGAGGGGGCAGAGGGGAGCCCGGAGGGGCCAGCCAGCAGCAATCTGGCAAGGCTGAATGTTCAAAACATTGCAGGGGACACGGGGGGCTTAGTGCGTCGGGGCAGGAGGGGAAGCGGGAAGGGAGCCGGGGATACTCCCAGAATGGACAGGTCTCAGCAGGTTGGGGGTATGGAGGGAAGGGGCGTCTGTTGCACCGGGACCAAGAGTATCTTAGAGAAACTTATGAGGTCACTGTGGCCAGACAATTAGCCTGTACTGGGTACACTCTTGAAAGGGGGAGGTAAGGGCATGGCTTCAAGCCGGGGTCGATGTATGGGGTGCAGAGGATAGACATTTTGGGGTCCCAGGGTGTAGGAGATGGGGAGAGATGCAGAGGGATGCCCGGGAGCCACCCCAGAACAGTAGGTTGGTATATGGGGGAGTGTGGCGTGGGGTTAGGCGGACTCCTGGTCTGGACTCCGTGGGATGTTTTCCGATGGTCTACAACCAGGAGGAGTCACAGACAGGCATAACAGGTGGAGGAACCTTGTCAGAATGAGTGCAACCAAGAAAAGGGTCTATATCCAACATCATAATCCTAACAACAATTCCAAAATATCTCGGGAGTGCAGTGAACAGCCTAATTGAGGCAACCTTTAACCAGAAACACATAAGGCATAAAGCACATGCTGTACCCACAGAGTCCCGCACAAGGACAGTTCACAGAGATGGCAGAGTACGCCCAGTGAATCACGTGTAGTAACAGCCATATATGCAGAGGTGAGCAATATCAGCAGTAGCTGTAAGAGCAATAACAACATGGCCAACAACTCCCGTCATGACAGAACTAGACACATTTGGAAGAGATGGACGGGGTACTTAGCTGTCCATCGGGTAAGTACTCGCTCCGGGCCATTGGGTGAGAGAGACTCGCTGCTCCAGAAGTTCATCATTGTGGTCGATCCAAAGAAGGTGTGGGTTTCAAGGGGGATCGGGATTTGTCTCTGCCTTGATCCTGGGTAAGAGCAATCACCGCCTGGAGAGCATGTTTCTCGGCCTTCTGTGATTTCAGTGAGCAATCATAGGTCCTCCCCCTGTTCTGTAAAGCAGGATGATTAGGAGCAGAGACAGAGGGAGGTTCTCCTAGAGCTGGGGAGCTTGGCTTTGGGTGAGCGGGAGCATGGTCCATGGGTTGCGTATTAAGGCCTTCCAGAAAGGAACAAAGGTCAGCTGGTTCGAGAAAGTCTCTGGATTTACCATCCTGTGTTATCCACACACAAGAAGGCTCGAAATGGCCAAATTTAATGTCCAGTTTCCTCAGTGCGGTCGCAGGGCCAAAAATGCTTTCCATTTCTCGTTAGTTTCTCTTGAGAAGTCTGCGGCCATCCGTATCACGTAACCCTCTAGGGAGTACGGGCCTTGAGTTCTGGCAGCAAAAATGACTTGGCGGGCCTGCTTGTGGCATAAAAAGCATCTGATAATGGGGCGTAGCTGTTTCAAATTAGCTTTATGCAAAGGACTGATTCTATGGGCCCTTTGAAACTCCAACAGTGGGGAGAAGGCGAGGCCTGTAAGTTCGGGTAGGAAGTCTTTAAGGAAAGCTTTGACATCTGATCCTTTCTTGTGTTCCGGTATGCCAAAAAAACTGACATTGTCCCTCCGACTCCTGTCCTCCAAGTCCATAATCATTGCCCGAAGGAACTGCAGCTCTGTGTCCTGTTGTGGCAGCGTCGCAAGGTGGTCCTCAAAAGTCGTGAGGCAATGGTCCAAGTCTGTTACCGTAACTTGGAAGCAAGCTATGTCGGCCCGTATGGAGGTGGAAGCCGTAGAGAGATCTGAGATCTTCGAGTCCATTGCCTCCAAATGGAGTCCCACAGCAGTGATTTCCTGGAGGATACGTTCAGTGGCATCCGCCGAGGGGGGTCGGCCAGCAGGGTCACGGAGGGATCGTCTGCGACATCATGGGTTTAGGTAGCGCAATCGCTTCTGAGACCAGCAGTTGGCGGGAGTGTTTACCTGACGATTTTCCACTGGGCTTCGCCACCTGGGGAGGGGGGAGTTCAGGGGAGCTCCGGAGCATCTTCCTGACTACAGGGATACTGTGAGGTAGTGCTTAGTCCGTAGGTATTCCCTCTCAGCAGAAGGTCCGGCACGAGGACCCCTCAGTGTGCTCCAGGGAGGGCTGGGTGGTTGTGCAATTCCAACAGCAATAGGCCTATATAGCCTGACCTGTTCACGGGGCTTTAGGCTAAGTGTACCACACCGGTGTCAGTACGCAGGTTGGTTCCCTGGCGTCTCCAATGCCCTTACTGTAGTCCGTCGTGATCTTGGCCGACCAAAGCATGGGGCTCCATCACATACCATGCATGGTGTGTTTTATTGGCTCTGGACGGACCTGCATTAGGTACTAGCCGGACACGCAGGCGGGGGTGCTTCTCCAGATGCGTGTTGCAGATTGCGCCTCTGGAATATCTCCCCACTATGGAAAGGGGGGTCGTGAGCCCGAAGCTGTTGTGGCGCGGACCAGCAACCCATAAGACCAGATCCAGCCCTATAATGCCACCACGGAAGCTCTGTCAGCTGCGTCCTGAGAAGGGTTCCTCTCACGGACCCAGCCGCTCTAAGCTGTGGGGTATAGATCGTCCAAAAGTCCAATCTGAACTGAGGGGGGGGGGGGGGCGCGCAGCCAAAGCAATATGCTGCAGGAGCACACCCCCACTAGTGTGTTGGGGGCTCCACGCGCCCCGTTGTGAAGGACATCTTCCGGTGGGCTTGAGAGATCGGCCACTCACTTTTCGAAGCCGTAAGCCTGTCTGGGAGTAGAGGAGGTGGGCAGTCCCCACCGATTGCTCTCCATCCCCTTTGAGCCTCCAGGGTGCTTGGGGAAGCTTCAGCTGGGCTCCCGGGGGTCCGATGTGTGTAGGTGGGTCCAGCCCACCGATGTCCGGCCGGGCGCGACCCACCCCAGCAGCCGCTCCAACCTTGCTCTCCTCTCACGTGAGGGAGTAATCTATGCCGCGGCTCCTCTCGAGGCAGAGGGCAGCGGTACTCTGTGTGCGCCTCTGCTATCCGTGGGTGGGTAATGGGCCCCCCCAGCAGTCATTGCCCATACGGGGTGGCTAGCGTGCAGCAGTGAAGATACTCCTGGAGGTTGGCGGCCCCTCCGTGCCCCCGGGCTCAATCCGGCACACAGAGCTCTCGATTTAGGCGGCCATTTTCTCTCCGCGGCCAGACCACGCCAGTGCAAATTGTTCTAAGCTCCGCACACCCAGTGGTAACATTCTACATCAGAGGTTCAAAATGGACTTCTGGGGGTCTGCGACGTCTACTCAGGGATCTCAGTAATGATTAAGTGGGAGTCAGCAGAACTTAAAAGGTTAAGAGCCACTTTTCTACACTTTATAGCTTGTTGCAGGCACAACTTTTAAGGCAAATGTTTTCACATACCCATTCTGCCAGGATTGATCTCTCAGCTGGAGTGGCGTAACAAAGGCCCCCACTGTCCCAACCCCCCTCCAGACTCACACACATCAAAGCATCCTGGCCAGAGAGCTCCTGCGTGTGTCTGGAGAGGAGCCCTCCATGCAATGTGCACGGAGGGCCCTCAAGTTTCCTTATGCCACTGAGAAGCAGGATAGTTGATTGAACAGCATCAGAGCGGTAAAGATGGATAATGCCACATCATGGAAATGTGTCTAACACAACATAACTGTCAGCTTCACTCTGAACATAGGTTGAATTTCAAAGTCTTGTTGCATGACCAGAGAATCACTGGGAGATAGCTTCTCATTTGAATGCAGATTGTTCACATCACAGAAAATCAGAGCTGCACAAAGGACATTGTTCAACTGAGAATTTCAGCTTTTCAGACAGATAGTTGGGAGTCTTGGTGTCTATGGTTTTGCAGGTGATGATGTGAGCTTGAAAAAAGTGATTTCACTGTGAAGCTATTGTAACAATTCAGGACTAATATAGTCGAATTCTTGCTTCTTGAGACATAGGCACTCATTACAACCCTGGCGGTCCAAGACCGCCAGGGCTGTTCAGGAGGAAGCACCGCCAACAGGCTGGCAGTGCTTCCCAGGGCATTACAACCGTGGCGGCAGCGCTGCGGTCGCACCGCCGGGACCGGGGCCGGATTACGAGACCCCCTACTGCCAGCCTTTTCCTGGTGGCTTGAACCGCCAGGAAAAGGCTGGCGGTACGGGGAGTCACGGGGTGCCCAGACAGGGCCCCGTGCGGCTTTTCACTGTCTCCTATTCAGACAGTGAAAAGTGCGACGGGTGCAACTGCACCCGTCGCACGGCCGCAACACCGCAGGCTCCATTTGGAGCCGGCTCCTGTGTTGCGGCCGAGATCCCCGCTGGTCCGGCAGGCGGAAACTAGGTTTCCGCCCGCCGGCCCAGCGGGGATCTCCAAATGGCCGCGGCGGGGGTGCGCCGCATTGGCAGCCGCCCGGCGGTCCTATCTCCCGCCAAGGTCGTAATGAGGGCCATAGTGATCATTTTAATGCGATTTTGAAGAGGGAAAAAATGATGAAATTGGCTATGATTACATTTATTTGTCGAACCATTGTTGACAGATTTTGAAACCAACCTGCTGAATGCCATTTTTAAAGAACTGTTATTTCTTTGTATTTAATTTTCCTTTTTTGCATTTAAAGGGCCAACCCTCTTAATCATCATTTTTATTTGTTTAAGGGGTAGCTCCCCTCCTCGCCTCACTCTGTTTCCCTGTTTTTAAAGGCCATAAAGCTCCCCAGTCACTCTTACACCTTTCTTTTTTCTAGCTTCTTTACCTATGGTTCATTCTATCCTCTACGCCCTCCCCATTTTCCTTTTTCATCTTCGTATCAGGGTCCTCTTATTTGTTCCGGTTATGTATTTAGTTATTTATGTTCTACTACCGGGTCGAGGTAGACCCACAATCATTTACCTTTTCCACAAAACCTGTGTTCTCTTCCTTTTACACTTCAGAAGATATTCCAACTCTTTCTTCAGAGAAGGTAGCATGCCCTAGAGTTTTACCTGCAATGAGCCAAGTCAATGAATGAACCGTTTTGGGATTTAGGATTAAATCTTTCATACAGTAACTATCTCTAAATTACCAGCCACAAACATCCACAATGTACCTACCAGCCATACATGTTACGAATGTATGTTCCATGCACCCGTATCGAGATTGTAGTTACCCATAACCAGCTGCACATATCCAAATTGAGATTAGCACACTTCACATGGCCAGATTGCAAGTACCAGCCACATAGACGGATACGTGTCAGCCACACAGAGTGTAAGCAGCAGCCATACATGTGCAGATTGAAAGTACATTAGAAATTAGATTCAAACTAGATCAGTAATGAATATCAAACATGTAAGTATTAGCCACATATTTCCAGATTATAAGAAAACAGATAAATATATCCGGAATATAATTGCCATGACCCACTTTGCAGATATCAGCTACATATACCGACAGTGAGAACAGCAACCACACATATGCAGACTGTAAGTACATCACCACATAAATCCAACCAGTATGAAAAACAAATATTCAGTTTGTGAATGTTAGACCTGCCAGCCTTAGGGTGGTCATCCTCCAATGTTTTGCCTGCCTCCCTCTACTTTTCTGAAACTGTTTTTGCTTGTTCTAGGACTCTGCATGCGTTACCACTGCTAACCAGTGCTAAAGTGTATATGCTCTCTCCCTTAAGCATGTTAACATTGGTTCACTCCCAATTGGCATATTTGCTTTACTTATAGGTCCCTAGGAAAGTGCACTACATGTGCCCAGGGCCTGTGAATTAAAAGTTACTAGTGGGCTTGCAGCACTGATTGTGCCACCCATGTAATTAGCCCCTTAACCATGTCTCAATCCTGCCATTGCAAGACCTGTATGTGCAGTTTCACTGTCACTTTGACTTGACATTGAAAAGTACTTGCCAAGCCTTAAACTCCCCTTATTCTACATATACGTCACCCCTAAGGTAGGCCCTAGGTAACCCATAGGGCAGGGTGCTATGTAGGTAAAAGGCAGGACATGCCCATATGTGTTTTATATTTCCTGGTAGTGAAGAACTACTAAATTTGTTTACCACTACTGTGAGGCCTGCTCCTTTCATAGGATAGCATTAGGACTGCCCTCATATACTTTTTGAGTAGTAGATTCTGATCTGAAAGGGGTAGCCAGGTCATAATTATTATGGTCAGAATGGTAATAGAAAATCCTGCTCATTGGTGAGGTCGGATTTTATATTACTATTTAAGAAATGGCACTTTATGAAAGTAAGCATTTCTATGCAGTTAAAAACCACCTATGCCTTCTAGACTGTCTCCAATCAATGCCTGGGCTGGGTTGGTTGACAACTCCCTTGTGCATTTCGCCCAGACAACCACAAGCGCAGGAGACTCAGTCACACCTGCATTCATCTGCATATTGAATGTGTCTTCCCGGACTGGGAGGGTAGAGGGCCTGACACTTACATTTCAAAGGCCAGTCACACAGTGGACTGCCAAACCCCCTACTGGGACCCTTGCAGACAGGACTGTACTAAAAATGGAACTTGTGCACTTTAAAACCACACTTTGAAATCTCCCCCACTTCATAGGCATTTTTGGGTATATAAACTGGGTCTCTGACCCCACCAACACAGTCACTTCTGGACCTACACCTGCTTCATGTCAAGAGGAGCTGACTGGCTGCCCAAAGGACTCATCTGGACTGCTTTGCTGAGAAGGACTGGTGCCCTGCTGTTGCCCTGCTGCCCTGCTGACCTCTGACTTTGCTGAGAAAGACTCTAACTTCCCCAAAAGTGTTCTCCAAGGGCTTAGATAGAGCTTGCCTCCTGTTTTCTGAAGTCTAATGTCTAAAAAGACAAAGGCCCTCATTACAACCCTCGCGGTAAATCCCGCTTACCGCCGTGCTGAAGGCCGACAACATAGTGTGGCCGCGGCGGAAATCCGCTACAGGTATTACGACCCACATCTCGTAATCCGCCACAATACAGACACCCACACAAGTCCGCCACACCAAAGGTCAGTGATAAACTGGCGATACCAAAACCCACACCGTCACGCCAACAGGAATACGCCCACACTATCACGTCCCATAAATCAACATGGCGGTCTTTCAACCGCGGTAATCCATTGGTGGTACACACCGCCATGCTCAAAATACACACACACTTACAAAACACAATCACATTCAACAATTCGAAATACACACACCTGATACACATACACACACCACACCCACACACTCACAACACTATAAAACACACACCCACATTACCCACAACCACTTACAACAACATTATTGTGAAAAAGCAGAGAGAGAGAAAAGCAAAAACTACACCAGCATGCACAAGCACACAACACCATCACTCATACAAAATCCACGCACCTCAAACAACACTCCCCAACACAACACATCACACAGCACAACAAACATCACCTCATGCATTACCCACACCACATCATGGCACCTTAAAGACACCCCAGGTTTTCTGAGGAGGAGCTCAGGGTCATGGTGGAGGAAACCATCCGGGCAGAGCCACAGCTTTTCGGAGCACAGGCGCAGCACACCTCCATTGCTTGGAAGATGGAGCTATGGCGGAGAATCGTCAACAGGGTCAACGCAGTGGGACAGCACCCAAGAACACGGGATGACATCATGAAGAGGTGGAACAACCTACGGAGAAAGGTGTGTTCCGTGGTATCCAGACACCAGGTAGCAGTACAGAGGACTGGCGGTGGACCCCCACCTCCTCCCTCACAACTAACAACATGGGAGGAGCAAGTCTTGGCAATAATGCATCCTGAGGGCCTCGCAGGAGTAGCAGGAGGACTGGACTCTTGTAAGTCATATCTTAACTACCATATCCCCCCATCTCATCTGCATGCCATCACATACACCCACCCTCACCCTCACCGTCATCACTCCAACACCTCACATATGCCCCACTATCACAACCCACCCATCCCAATACCAAGCCTTGCATGCAACACCAAAGCATGGACACCCATTACCAAAGCATGTCCAGTACAGATACCCACAGAGACCCCAAAACACTAATCACACAATGGCAAACACAACAATGCAAGCACAGGAGTAGAGGGTAAATCACCCAATGCACAATATGGCACACACAGATACAATAACTATGCATTTACACCCCAACAGGACCCCTACCCAACATCACCGGACATGAGGTTCCAGACATATCCAGTCCCCCCACAGAAGAGGCCCACAGTGACAGCAGCAGCTCTGCACGTCTGGATCAAGATGACCAGCCCAGCCCATCAGGGACCTCCGGACAGTCGGTTCCCCTGCCACTGTTACAAACCACCACAGAGCCTCCCCCCTCAAGAAACACCAGCACAGCTCCCACCAAGCAGGCCCATCCCTCTGTCCCCAGGACACATCAATCAGCAGTGTGTCCACCACTACAGGGACCCCAGGCAAACCCACCAACCCAAGACAATCAGGGACCTGGGGTCAGTGGCAGTGAGGCACTCTTCAACATCATGGGAGCATACCATCAATCCCAGGATACCATGGGCACGGTACTAGCCAAGTTTCAGGAGACCCAGCGGCTGCAGGAGGAACACTACTGGGGGATCAGGGAGGACTTGAAGTCCATCAACACCACCTTGGTCACCATTGCAGGGGTGCTGGCAGACCTGGCCAACACCATGAGGGACACAGTGGCACACAAACGGGCCCCTGACACTAGCCTGAACGATGAACAGCCCTCCACCTCCGCCGGCGCTAGTAGACATGAGGTCCCGCCACAGGAACTACAGGCCACCAGCACCCCACCCCCTGCACAAGGAGAACCACCCCGCAAACGGTCCCTGAGATCCAGGCACAAGACAGAGAACATTCCCAAGACCCCCTCCAGGAAATAAGACTCTTCTGATTGTCACCCTTTCGTCCCACTTTGTCACCCTCACAACTTTGAACTGCCATTACACCACTTCCTATGCCCCCTTGGATAATGCACCTGTGAGACCAAGAGACTGAACTCTACCATGGACATTCCTCCATCATCACCCCAGCCCATTGCACACCCCACTCCACTTATTAGCACAGAAATAAACACCCTTGAATCACAAATCAATCTGGAGTCAGTCTGTACTTTCACAAATGTGTAATTGCAACCTCTCAGAAATATAGCAATGTCAATGTTCATGTTCACATACCAATGTTACACAGTTGTTGGGCAGCAGTAAACATAGCAGAGGGCACAAAGTGGGACCCAGATCGGTGAAATGGAAAGGCAAAGTGGCATGTCAGGGTCCATACACAGAGGTAAAAAGGCAGATTCATGCAATGTCCTAAAGTAGTATGATATGTGAGAAGCAGTGCCATCCTCATACCTGTGTCTCACTGGAAGTATTGCATGATGATGTTGTTTTGGTTGTCTATATCTTCTCCTTCTGCCTTCTCTTCTTCACTGTCCACAGGCTCCACAGCTGCCACGAGACCAACATCAGGCCCAGAAAAGGCGCCTGGCGTCGCAAAGCCAGGTTGTGCAACATACAGCATGCCGCAATTATCTGGCACACCTTCTTCAGTGAGTAGTATAGGGAGCCACCTGTCAGATGGAGGCACCGGAATCTGGCCTTCAGGAGGCCGAAAGTGCGCTCTATTATCCTCCTAGTTCACCCATGTGCCTCTTTTCTAGTGTTCCTCTGCCCTTGTCTTGGGATTCCGCAGTAGGGTCAGTAGCCATGACAGGTTGGGGTAACCAGAGTCACCTGCAAACATCGAGGGACAACTGTTAGACATCCTCCAACCCTTAGGGACTCTCTCATACCCAAACACCTATGTCAACTGTATTGGGACCTTGGGCTCACCTATTAGCAACACCCAGTGCCTCTGGAGTTGCCCCATCACGTAAGGGATGCTGCTATTCCTCAAAATGTAAGCGTCATGCACAGAGCCAGGATAATTGGCATTCACATGGGAGATGTACTGGTCTGCCAAACACACCATCTGCACATTCATTGAATGGTAGCTTTTGCGGTTTCTGTACACCTGTTGATTCCTGCGGGGGGACAAATGCCACATGTGTACCATCAATGACACCAATGATGTTGGGGATTTGTCCCAGGGCATAGAAGTCACCTTTCACTGTGGGCAAATCCTCCACCTGAGGGAACACGATGTAGCTGCGCATGTGTTTCAGCAGGGCAGATAACACTCTGGACAACACGTTAGAGAACATTGGCTGTGACATCCCTGATGCCATGGCCACTGTTGTTTGAAAGGAACCACTGGCCAGGAAATGGAGTACTGACAGGACCTGCACTAGAGGGGGGATTCCTGTGGGATGGTGAATAGCTGACTCCAACTGAGCACACAGTTCCTGGATTGTGGCACAATCAAGTCTGTATGTGATAATGATGTGTCTGTCTTCCATTGTCGACAGGTCCACCAGGGGTCTGTATACCGGAGGATGCTGCCATCTCATCACCTGCCCCAGCAGACGTGCCCTATGGAGAAGAAGGGTGAGCAGAGGGTCATACACCACATAGGTTTCACAAGGCTGTGTGCCTTTGTCAGTCCGTATTCCTGGCCAAAAGTGCTGTGACGCAGTTAGTTGGCCTGCCATGTGGCCCCCTGAAAGGCGGCTGCCTGACCTGTAAGGAGGGACAAGGGGAAATGAGGTAACTGCGTTGGCGTTGTGCAGTGTCGCGGTAGGCAGTCGAAGACCTCTCTGCAATTCAGCATTGGTTATCATTGGGCCCTGTGGGTTCCAGGAGCCAATGACGATGTACGCCGGCGGTGACGGTGCGCACCGCCGCGGACGTGACCGCCATTTTCTATCTGTTCACTCCCTTGATTCCTGACCTTCAACAGGAGAGGACCTACACTGCAAGTGCTGCTGTGACCTGAGTCTGGAAGCAACAATGGCTACAGTGTCTGGGGGAAAGGGCCCCTGCCTTCACTGCGGAGGAGTTGGAGAAACTGGTGGATGGGGTCCTCCCCCAGTACACGCTACTCTACGGTCCTCCAGACAAACAGGTGAGTAAACTGTGTGCATGGTGGATGGCACATGAATGTATGGAGTGTCGTGGATGGAAGAGAAGGGGGGCACAGGCCAGCATGTGAGGATGGTGAGTGTATGTTTTTCTGGGCCAGGGTGGGAGGTTGGTGGCCAATGAGTAAGAAGAACCAGACAGGGGAGTAACATCCATTCTTACTTCACTTTTCCTCTAGGTCAGCGCCCACCAGAAGAAGGGTATTTGGCCTGCCATCGCCAAGGAAGTTCGTACCCCCGGGGTCTACCATAGACAGAGCACCCACTGCAGCAAAAAGATGGGAGGACCTGCGCCGTTGGAGCAAGAAGGCGACGGAGGCCCAGTTGGTGATGGCCTCCCAATGTGGAAGGGATGCCCTTCGCACCATGACCCCCGGACGTACCGGATCCTGGAGGTGGCATATCCTGAGTTGGATGGGTGCTTGAGGGCATCACAGCAGCCACAAGGGGGTGAGTACAGTCTCATTCAGCTGACTCTGCGCGCTTTATGCAGTGTTTGGCTGGGGGGAGTGGGCTGTGGGTTCCCGTAGGTCAGGGCAGACGCACCAAGGTAGATCCATTGTTTTGCAGGCTCAAGGCCACGCCAACCCCATAGGTGGTAGTGGCCCTCTACACCTAGTCAGGCTCCTGTGGCTTCCAGATGTGCATCAAATGGTTCTAGGGAGAGTCCCCCATGGGCATGTGCTTTTCCACTGCACTGTTAGTGCATGCGGTAGTGCATAGGGCTGCTCCCTGTTTGTTGTGTACGCCAACAGTAGTGGTGTTGCAGGCATTAACCATGTGTCTTTTCTGTTTTTTCCCCCCCTTTTTGGTTTGTCACCCTGTCCTTGTGTGCATTAGCATCATATGGCGGAGGAACATTGGCACCGGAGCAGGAGGGAGCTGCAACCCACATGGCCCAGGAGGGCGCATTTACGGAGTTTGAAGGCACCAGTGGGACAGAGGGCGAGGGGAGCTTCATGACGGGGACAGGAGCAGACACCAGCGACAGCAACTCCTCCTCCGATGGGAGCTCTCTTGCGGTGGCTGGCACCTCTGTGCCCACCGCAACAACATGTACAGCCGCCACCCCCCCCCACCAGCACCACCCTCCCAGCAGCCCCTCATCGAGTTTCCCGTGCCCGCTCACCCAGGCACCTCAGGCCCTGCCCCAGTCAGTCCTTCTGCCTTCAGTGAGGAGACTATTGACCTCCTGACATCCCTCACTGTTGGGTAATCAACCATTTTGAATGCCAGCCAGGGTGTCGATTTGCAGGAAAAAATGCATACCTGGAGGGCATTCATTCTGGTGTGGCAGCCCAACAGAGAGCATTTCAGGCTCTGGCCTCAGCACTGATGACAGCCATTGTCCCTGTGTCCAGCTTCCCCCCTCCAACTTCCACTACCCAGACCCAATCCCCTGTACCTCCGCCTATCCCAAACACACCATCAGACCAGCATGCACACTCATCAACACACAAGAGTGGACATGGCAAAAACTACATCCTCAGCCACTACCTCCATCACCAGCACACCCATCACCACACACCACTCACGTGCACTCACCAGCCCCACTACCATGCACAAGTCCTGTGTGTCCTCTCCCAGTGTGTCTGTGAGCCCTCCTCCCAAACTACACAAATGCAGGCACACACCCACCCAACATCCATCCACCTCACAACAGCCTCCGGCCCGGGCACCTTCACACAAATTCAGCAGACGTACACCTCCCACAACCACTGCCTCTTCCTCCACTCCCAAACTCCCTCCATCTTCCAATCCCAGTGTGTCTAAAAAACTTTTCCTAGCTAACATTAACCTCTTCCCTACACCTCCACCCCAGTCCTTCCCCTAGGGCCAGGATGTCCAGGTCCCAGCCCTGCACCTCAGCCACCAAATCCTCCAGAACCAGTGGAGAAAGGCATCCACTACCCCAGTCCTTGGCAGGATGAAGCACTCTGGGCACAAAGCCCCCTCCACAACCAGTGGTACATGTCACCAACTTGATAGACCGTGGCTTTGCACTCCCCAGGACCAATCAGTGGGCAACCCACCCACTTGAGAATGGACTTAGACACTGTAGGGGCATATTGCTCATGCAGCTATGCCCTCACCTGTGGTATAGTGCACCCTGCCTTAGGGCTTTAAGGCCTGCTAGAGGGGTGTCACAGGCAGTATTTTGGGTACATGGCATCCTTAGGGGAATGCTATGTCGACTTTGCCTTATTCTCCCCCAACACACGCAATCTGCAGTGGCAAGGTGCATGTATTAGGTGAGGGGTCCCTTAGGATGGCACAACACATGCTGCAGCCCTTAGGGACCTTCCCTGGTAACAGGGCCCTCGGTACCACTGATACCTTTCACAAGAGACCCATCTGTGTGTCAGAGGTGTGCCAATTGTGGAAACAATGGTACATTTTTTGTGAACGAGCACTGGTGCTGGGGCCTGGTTAGTAGGGTCCTAGCACACTCTCAGTCAAGTCAGCATCAATATAAGGCAAAAAAGTGGGGGTATCTGCGACAAGGAGCCATTTTCCTACACTTCTAAGTTAAGCCTGAATGCTCAGTGCCAAGCTACCAGAGGGTGGGCACAGGATAATTTGGACTGTGTGTGACTTACCCTGACTAGGATTGTGGTCCTGAAGGTGTATACCTCTTCCAACTAGAGACCCCGTTTCTAAAAGTAAGTACCAGCCAAACATATCCTGATTGTAAATTCCAGCTGCATGTATCCAGGTTACAATGACTAACCATGCATATCCAGATTGAGATTACCACACACCACTTGATCAGACAGCAAGTAATAGCCACACATGGTATGATAAATGGCAGTCACTCATACAGAGAATGTAAGCACCGCACACACACATGCAGATTGTAAATACACCAGCATGAGGGGCGTAACAAAGGCCCCTTCACACAAAGGCCCACTCACCCCCAAGCTCCAGGGGACCCCCTCAGCACCTGCCCTGAGTTTAGAGAGGGTCCCCTCCTCCATGTTCTTTGCAGGAGGGCCCCCTCCAGCTTCATTACGGCACTGCTCAGCTCATCACTAGTTCATGAAACAAACCTACATTTTGTGACGCTATGTAATGGTGTGCATGGGCATTATTACAAAAGCTATCGCCTAGTACAATTAATTTTCGTAAAAACCCAGAAAGATACAAAAAAGACAAAAAACGAAACAAAATATGAATATTATATAATGTTCAAGTTGTTTTTAACTATACACGTTTATGGAACTATTGCAAAAATAAACATAATAGCCAATATGGTTCAACGTTCCTTCCTTAATAGTATTTCAATGTCCTGCATAAAAGGCACTATTCCTTTTCGAATAGTCTCCACTCTGTGAATTGTGGAAAAGTTAAGTGAACCGCTTTTCAAGCATAGCTGTACATAAAGAAACAAGGGTGTGTGGCGTAATAAGTCAAGCGAAAGAACAATGTACTGACAACAGAAACACTTGTTTGTGGCTTGGAACATTCAGGGCATCAAACACACGAAATCTGCTTTGAAGATGATGGACGGTGCACTGTTTCTGCCAGCTCTTTAGCCAGGGCCCTGTGGAACTGAAAGGACATTGTTTTTAAGAAAATGATAAAGTCACGCAATCCTGCAAATGGACATGTCAGGCAGCGACATTCCAGATCTTCAAAGAAGCATTGTTTAGGAAGATGTACAACATTGTTACACTTAAAACAGTAATAATTCAACGCCTCCAACCACAGATGACTCGTGACCGCCATTGCAGACGGAAAGCCCTGGCTTTCTTGAGCCATGATTGGAATGGCACATGGGAACACTGCCAGCTTGAGACAGCTCGCATACCTGAAGCCCCCAGGGCTTCCACACTTAGAAATAACTCTTTGACTTAATATCCTACAATTGTTTGACACTTGCGTCACTGGGAGATCATGGTGAAATATACGGAGGCCCCGACTCCCGGTACATTGGCATTGATTGTGAGGAGAGGTGATTGTGCCGCATTTAGAACGGAATTGCTAGGGACCTTTGCTTCCGGGTCGCTTAATGAATAAAAGGACAATTGGACCCCTGGGCCGGTGGCAGTGACCGCGCAGAGTGAAAACTGCTGTAGGTTAACAAGGGCGGCTTTTCCGTACACAAATCCCATTGGAGGGGGGGCAGGATGGGGGAGGGGGATGGCAAAAGAGAGCAATAAACCAAAAGTGAATTTGTTCTTTACGTTTTCGCTTTCCTATTCACATTATAGAACAGCCAAAAATGTATTCGATCTTAGAAATCTTTATTTCCAGTGAACATATCACTTTTTTCCCTTGGTTAAAACATGACTACCAGGCGAATTATAGACATAGTTTAGAAGAATATTTAGAGGCTAACCCAAGCAAAATACTCACAATTTAGTATAGAACTAATTCACCTCTTAGCATTGATACAAAAAACACATGATAAAAATAACCGTATGCAGTAACTCATATTTGTATCAGTATTCGTTTGGGATATGTGGACATTTTACCGCAACATGAAACGTGACATTGCATAGATTTATAGGAAAATGAAATTATAGATGTTCCGGCTTTGTTAAATTCAGTTTTTATGCCGTCGAAGCCTCGTAAGGAGCACAGAGCTCATTATTGAAAAAATGCCTAAAATAAATTTGCAACTAGAACAAATATGGCAGTAAGTCTGTCCTCACCTGCCTAATTGGTCACAAACAGACTGCATTTTAAGATAACTTACAGAATCAAGGCACCTGCTGCATAGATATTCTTGAATCCAACAAGTGTATCTGTAGAACAGTGCCAGATAACTAGGGGCAGGTGGAATATTCTGGTTTATCCGCAGAAATCGCAGAATTTGGTGACTCCGCATTACTCTTGTAACAAGGACTTCTGGACAAATGCAATGAATTGCTATGTGGATTTTTTTTCTCACATTAGGTTCCAGAATGGTAATGTGACATTCGAGATTTGGTGTGATTTCCAGTCAACCGGGGGACATCCAGCGAGATTTTTCTAACATGAGTGGTTGCAACTGTTCATAGTCAGAGGGCTGCCGCTCATGTCCACATTCTATTTGAGCAGCAGCAAAATCACTTCGAGTAGCTGTGCCCTCTGGCTCACTAGGAGTAGCAGTTGTTGTATGGTTGATTGTTTGGGTCTGTAAGTGTTTGTATTGGTGGGTAAGTTATTGTGTAACTGTCTGTATGGGTGAGTTTATGGGTGTTGTTTTTGCTGTATGTGTGAGTGAGTGAATGTGTCTTTGGTTATATGTGCTTTACAGTAGATTTGTGACTCATGTATTGGTGAGTGAGCGGGTGTTTCAGTGGTGTTTTGGGGCTGTGAGTGGATGTGTGAATGGTTGTACGAGTGTGGCAATAGCATAGTTGTGTATGCATGAGCGAGTGGGTATGTTAGTGTTGAGTGAGTGAGTAGATGTGTGGCAGTAGTTGTATTGCTCTGTCAATGAGTATTTTAGTATTTGTATTTGTGTTGATCTATGTGAGTCTGTGTAACAGTATCAATGGGTATGCGAGTGGTTCTGCGGATGACGTCATCAGTGATGTTATCAGTGATGTCATTTGAGATGTCATCAGTTATGTAATAAGTGATGTCACTGACTATTTCATGAGTGATGTCATATGTGATGTCATACGCAGTGCATTACCAGGGTGCAAGTTATAGTTAGCTCAGGTAACTATAACTGCTGAATTTCTTTGGTTTTGTAGAAGTAAATTCAAGACCTAAATATAACACCCCTGTAACCTTTGTTTTTTCAGTGAATTTGTATGTTTTTTTAATGTATAGTTATTTTCATTACTATACATTAATCCAACCACAGCTGTGCATGACCGAAGGGAGTTGGCGGCAGCCTATCTCTCTGAGTGTGAGATTTTTGTAAGAGGGTGTATCTGGGGTGGGACTGGCTGTGAGAATCTCTGTCTGGGTGTGCAAGTGCGTGCATCAGTGACTTGGTTGGTGCATCAGAGTGGGTCTGTGAGTGGGTGCATGAGGCTCTGAGTGGTCTGTGAGTGGGTGTATGAGTGTTTCAGTGGGTGTGGGTGCATCAGTGTCTCATTGGGTATGTAAGTGGGTGCATCAGTGTCTGAGTGGGTCTGCGAGTGGTTGCATGAGGGTCTGAGTGGATTTTGAGTGGGTCCTTGAAGGTCTAATTGGGTCTGTGTGTGAGTGCATCACTGTCTGAGTGGGTCTGTGAGTGGATGTATCAGTGTCTGTGTGGGTTTGTGAATGGGTGTGTGAGGGTCTGAGTGGGTCTGTGAGTGGGTGTGACAGTGTCTGAGTGGGCCTGTGAGAGGGTGCATGAGGGTCTGAGTGGATTTGTGAGTGGGTGTGTGAGTGTCTGAATGGGTCTGTGAGTGGGTGCATGAGGTTCTGAGTGGGTCTGTTAGTGAATATGTCTGTGTGGGTCTGTGAAGGGGTGTGTGAGGGTCTGATTGGTTCTATGAGTGGATGCAACAGTGTCTGAGTAGGTCTGTGAGTGAGTGCATAAGGGTCTGATTGGATTTGTGAGTGGGTGCGTGAGAGCCTGAATAGGTCTGTGTTTGGGTGCATGAGGGTCTGAGTCGGTCTATGAGTGGATGTGTCAGTGTCTGAGTGGATCTGTGAATGGGTGCATGAGAGTCTGAGTGGATTTGTGAGTGGGTGCATGAGGGTCTCAATGAGTCTGTGAGTGGGTGCATGAGGGACTGTGCGGGACAGTGAGTGGGTGCATCAGTGTCTTAATGGGTCTGTGAATGGGTACATCAGTGGCTGATTGAGTCTGTGAGTGGTTGTGTCAGTGTTTGTGTCGGTCTGTGATTGGGATCGTGACTCAGTGTGTGAGGGGAGTGGGCGTGTGAGGGTCTGAGTGGGTCAGTAAGTGGGTGTGTCAGCATCTGAGTGGGTCTGTGAGTGGGTGCATGAGGCTCTGAGTGGGTCTGCTAGTGAATGTGTCTGTGTGGGTCTGTGAAGGGGTGTGTGAGGGTCTGATTGGGTCTATGAGTGGATGCAACCATGTCTGAGTGGGTCTGTGAGTGAGTTCATAAGGGTCTGACTGGATTTGTGAGTGGGTGCGTGACAGCCTGAATAGGTCTGTGGGTGGGTGCATGAGGGTCTGAGTGGGTCTATGAGTGAATGTGTCAGTGTCTGAGTGGATCTGTGAGTGGGTGCATGAGAGTCTGAGTGGATTTGTGAGTGGGTGCATGAGAGTCTCAATGAGTGTGTGAGTGGGTGCATGAGGGACTGTGCGGGTCAGTGAGTGGGTGCATCAGTGTCTTAATGGGTCTGTGAATGGGTACATCAGTGGCTGAGTGAGTCTGTGAGCGGTTGTGTCAGTGTCTGTGTGGGTCTGTGATTGGGAGCGTGACTTAGTGTGTGAGGGGAGTGGGCGTGTGAGGGTCTGAGTGGGTCAGTAAGTGGGTGTGTCAGCATCTGAGTGGGTCTGTGATGAGGGTACATGAGGCTTTGAGTGGTCTGTGAGTGGGTGTATGAGTGTCTTAGTGGGTCTGTGTGTGGGTGCATTAATGTCTTACTGGGTCTGTGAGTGGGTGCATCAGTTTGTGAGTGGGTCTGTGAGTGGGTGCATGAGGGTCTCAATGGGTCTGTGAGTGTGTGCATGAGGTTCTGAGTATATTTGTGAGTCAGTGCGTGAAGGTCTGTATGGGTCTGTAAGTGGGTGCGTGAAGGTCTGAATTGATCTGTGAGTGGGAGCATCAGTGTCTGAGTAGATATGTCATTGTCTGTGTGGTTCAGTGAATGGGTGTGTGAGAGTTTGAGTGGGTATGTGAGTGGGTGCAACAGTGTGAGTGGGTATGTGAGTGCATGCATGAGACTCTGAGTGGTCTGTGAGTGTGTGTATGAGTGTATCAGTGGGTCTGTGTGTGGGTACATCAGTTTCTCATCAGTGTCGCATTGGGTCTGTGAATGGGTGCATCAGTGTCTGAAAGGGTCTGTGAGTGGGTGCATCAGGGTCTGAGTGGGTCTGTCAGTGGGTGCCTCAGTGTCTGTGTGAGTGGGCATATGAGTCTCTGAGTGCAAGTATAGGTGAATGAATTAGTGTATGAATGAGTCTTTGGGTTCTATCCCCAATTTTGTCATATTCATGAATATTTTGTGAATAATTTATGAAAATTCACAAATATTTGTGATTTTTTGTGAATATCATGCATGGTGATGCAAAATTATTTTAAACCCATAATTTGCCCCTAAAACACACCTATATCACAGCACTGAGATCAGGGTACCTCCACCCTGACCTCTTATGCCACTTTCAATTAGGATTTTCACCCCTGGGGACCATGTACCATGAAATAAAATAGTTGGCACAGCTTTCTAGTCAGGTTGTGGTTAGCCAATTACAGTGCTTCTTTTCACACGCACATCCGTGAATATTTGAGATACACACACACACATATATATATATATATATATAGATAGAAATAGATATATACATACACACATGTCCCATTTAATTTTTTGATAAGCGATATCACAAAAACTGCTGAACAGACTTACACCAAATTTGGCAGGAAGATAAGTCTTGGTCCAAAAAGCGTACTTTCTGTAATTTGGTGTAAATCCATTCAGTAGTTGTGTATCTGGATGGTTGGGTTAAAAGGACTCTCACAAAAGTCCCACAAATCCAATTTTGAATAATAGAGGCTTTTAATTGGCTCAAGGGGCTTTTGTACCCTTGGGTCATCTTGCTCCCTCCAGATCCAGGCTCTTATTGGATGCCTGCAACCAGAGAACAAATATTGCATTCTATCATTACATGAATCAGGGCTAAGGGCCCGATTATGATCTTGGAGGAGGGGAATACTCTGTCACAAACATGATGAATATCTCATATGCCATATTACGATCCCATTATATCCTACGGAGATCGAAATACATCAGACAGTTTATCTGTCATGCTCATGATGGAGTATTCTATCCACCAAGATAGTAATCATACCCTTAGTCCCCTTTCCTGCATCTAAGTTGAAGAAAAAATATAGTAGGCCTTTTGGGGGTATTCCAGATGGACCCTCCCAGGCCAATTTTGTTTTTAAGTCACAACCCTGTGGTACTCCCACAGGATTCACAAGACTACTGCACAGTTTCTGCTTCTATTTAAAAAATAATTAAATGCTCATCGATGTAATTAACTTATTATTTAGGTGAGGAGGGCATGTGGCCAACCTGCCTGAACCTTAAGAGGCACCAAGGACCCCATCCACCTTGCCAAAATTCATGATAATAGGGAGAGGTCAAGTGGTACCCTCTCTAAGCCCAAGTAGGCCACACGGACCACATCCATGGGTGCTGAGTCCTTTCATTTTAAGAGAGGGGGCAGTGGCCTCCCTCCGTGAAACCAAATAGGTTCCAGGGACCACATTCCCCAGGCCCAAAGATTAAACAGTGTGGAGTGGCCCTTCTCCTAGAGTTTTACAAGGTCCTGGGGACCTCTTCCCTTGGGCCTTCTCTTTACCTGTGTCCCAGGACACTCATCCTCCGGGACACAGTCATTTTCCCTGCCCACAGGAGCATAGCAGAGAAAGAAATGTGCTCCCACCTGGTGGGAGCTGTGAAAATACTCCAACTAGGTGGGAGCACCCTTCTGTTTTCCTGCCCCTGCTCTTGTGGGCAGGGAAACTGTGATTGATCCCCCCCGTGGGCACAAGCAGAAATAGCTGCTCCTGCTGTCAAGAGCAATGTCTGCTCCCATTTAGGAGCCAGCTTGGGCTGCGGGGGTCCTGGAACTCCCCCCACAGCCACCAACATTATGTTTTGGGTGTGCCTGGCTGGGCACTGGGTCACCCAATGCTAATTAATTAGGCCATGGGGATGGGGTCCCATACCCCCTCCCCTATAGTTATTTTGTGGTCTTGGGGGATGGGGTCCCCAGGGCTCATTTGAGCTGGGAAAGGGGGCCATGCACCCCCTCACCTAGCATAAATTTGTTTGGCCCTGGTGGTGGGGCAACATGCCCATCTTCCCTATAATTAATGTATGAACTTGGGAGATGGGGTAAATGGAGCCCATTTGGGTTCAGGTAGGGGCACGGGGGCATGCACGCCCTCCCCTAATTTAAATGTGTTTGGCCTTGATGCATGGGTCCCGAGGGCCTGTTAAGGTTTGAGGAGGGGGGGCATGCCTCTCCTCCCTTATAGCTAATTTATGGGGCCATGGATGTGGTTCCCTGGGACACATTTGGGCTCAGGGGGGCATGCTCCTCCCTGCCCTGATATAAATATGTTTGTACCTGGAGGGTGGAGTCCCTCTGGCTTGCTAAGGCTGAGAGAGGGGGGCCTGTGACCCCCTCCCCTATGATTAATTTTTGACCCCAGCTGGGTGGGGCCTCTGGGGCCAATTTGTACTTGGGATGGGGGTTGGTTGCAGGTCGTATGCACAAGGGTTTACATTTACATATGGTAATGAAATATTACTTTGCGTTAAAAAGAATTTACTGAACAAAACCAAATAATAGGTCATGCACAAATTTACACCTTACATGCTTACAAATCGTAGTTTATCACTTAGCATCCTGTGAAGCATCATGATGGCTGTGTTTGTTCTGATGGATATCTCTTTCAGTTGTGCCATTTGTGACCCATTGAGCTCCATATTTTACCAGCCATGATATGGCTTGCACAAAATGATTTGCTGATTTCCTTATGTGAAGAATTTGTGCCTCTCTGAACTGGGATAAAAATATGCACCCACTCTCAACCCATGCAGGCTGCTGCAACACACACAAAGTACTGTGAAATGTGTGCAGCTCTGGATGTGTTGCAGTGTCAGCAGAGTGCGCTGGATCCAGTCAGCACAATTCTCTACTGCTGGGTAAGATTCTAGTGATATATGCTCAATCTGCAATCCACCTGATCCCTCTCTATTGCATCACTGACTTTTGTGTAAATTAGTTGCTCTAATTGTGAGTGGGTTATATACGAAAATAAGCTTTTGCATATAAATGTAATATTAGTTTGATAATATATTGTGGCAATTGTAGGTATGGATTTGTTTTTGCACAAAAACCTATAAACATATATCTTAAATTCCAATTGATTTAAATAGTATGGTTCGAATTTGGAAATTGTAGAACTCAAGCAGTAAAAGGTCCTTCATAGAAAATTCCTGTGGTATATGTGGCACTAGTAATCAAAATACAATAGAGTTACAGACTGAAGAACATAAAGGCTGCAGAACAGGTTGGGCACAAAAGAAAAAAATATTTAACAAGAAAAATTAACATGAAAGAGGAAAAATGTGCATAGGGATTAAAATTAATAAAGAAAGCAAAACTCCCAATTTTTAAAACGAGATGCACAATAATTCTCTCAAAAAGGCAAACAATGTTTAACTTAGAAAGTGCCGTTGGTGGTCCCTTCATAGGGTTGATCTATACGGCTGATTTCAAAGAGGGCTCTGTGAGGTCAGTACCAATGATTTTGCAGGCCACAGGCAGCCTACGTCCCACCAAAACGCTCAAAGAAGGAAAATGGCTAACTTTAGCCTGCCAAATGTCAAAACAACACATACTCATTCATAAATAAGTACATATGATCGTTTACTAAAAATATGTGTCTTTATCCTCCCTGTAGGGTTAATATTTTGTCCAAAACATATTTAAGATTTTTGGGTTTAATGTGTGGATTTATACTAAAGTTTGATGTGGTATTCAATATGTGTTTGCATTGTTATGGCATTTAAATATTGTGCAAATTTGTTTTTCACTTTAGGTTTGTAAAAATATTTTCAATTAATGTGCATTCTGTGTGTTGTCTGGGAATTTTTCGTTTTTTAAAAACATTTCTTAAATTCATATTAACTTCACTTCATTCCGTTGATAGCAGTGAGTAAAATATTGTTTATTATATTTAGTTTTCATTTTGCTTTGCTAGTAGCTATTGCTCTGTGTAATTTTTTCAACATTTATCCAGTCTGGCACCGTTGGGTGTAGGAGAGGCTCCCAGTTCGTCTAATTCATGTAAGCATTTTTGGTGATTACTTTTGAAGTATTCGGGTTTTGTTTTTGGATAGGGATCCATTTTTACCTACAAAGGAGTATGTTTAATAAGATTTTACGCTGTGTTTGTATCACAAAAGTTACGCAATGGACGCATTCTTTTTTAAATCTATTTAATCACTTAAAAGTAATTGCGCTGCTTAGCACCAAAAGGGCATTTCCTAGGTGCTGCATGGGCGTCCCTTTGCAACCACACAAGGTTTTTGACCCAAAACCATATTTACTAAAAGAAGAAAACAGGTTTTCTGTCAAAATATAGCACCCATTCCAACTAGGCGCATTCACGGAAAAATGCTTTTATTTCTCTTTTTGTTTATGACTTTGCATGTGTGCTGCACTGTACAGCAACATACAAAGTGCATTATGTTTTAAAGTCAGTCTAAGTATAGTATTTTGTACTAGAAGGCTATATTTCCAGTACAAAACCTACGCTAGACTCACACGGATACCCTTGCACTAAGGAGCAAAGGTGTCTGTATGGCGCACAGCAGCAGATTTCTGCATTAGCTCTTTCCTACTCACGCAGCGAAGCATTTTTTGCTGCTGTACTGCTCTGCGTGACTATATAGTAAATTTGGGCCGAAATGTGTTTTGGTGATTCAGTTTATGTAAGTATGTGGTTCAGTTTGTACATATGTTACATTGTAGGCTATGTAGAATATTTGCGACATATTAAGATGTTTATTATTGTTTATTGGGGTTTGGTTATTTTGGGATTTCTACTTCCGTTACTTTTTCAGGTTTTATGGCGGTTTCAAGATACAGTAGTTGAAATGCATGGAGTTAGGTTTGAAGATCTTTATTACAGAAAGTCGTTGAGGAGGCATTTACACATCCAATATACTATCCACTTTCTTTTATTTGCCAAAGTTTGGGCTCTCCTATCTTTTACCAAGAAATGAAACATATTTATGGTTTTTGTGATTGTGCTATGGATGTTTGGTATTATTTTTGTGATGCTTTCATTTATATTTTTAGGTTTTTGTTTTTGAAGTCGATTGAATAATCCACCTTATGGTACATCCAGAAAAACTAAGCTAACCTATAATTAATATTTTTTACAGCTATATTGTTAGATTTAGTTTAGAATGCTTCTTGTTAAATGTTCTATAGCATGCTTATTTTTTGTTAAATCTATGCAAACTATCATGTTTCATTTTGCAAATTAGTGGTCTGTTGGTGGATGAGTTTTTCATTTTTTTTCTTTTACTGTATGTGGTACGTGACATATTTTTTATTTTTGGTCTGGATTGTCCCTTGTTGACCATCTGAATTCCTACAATTTTTATTGTGTGTTGTGAGTTTGGGATTTTTATTTTTTATAGTAGTCTAAAATGTGATTATTTCTAAATAGTGCATGTTGGGTTTTGGCAGAATGTTTTGATTTTTTTCATACACTGTTTCTTGCATTTCTTTTGTTTGGAAAACATTTTGGCATTGATTTATGCAATGTGATATATTCTTGTCCCAGTTCTTGAGAATCTTTGTGAGTTTTTTATACTAATTCTATCAACTGATATATCTTTGAATATTGTTTACCTGAATGGAGTTGTGCTTTCCTATTTCACAGCTGTTTCACCATGGGATTAGAAATCGAGGTGCAAGCCTAGTAAATGATTAATGTATACATCTAATCAAGGTGTCATCACAATATGATTAAAAGGATTTTATTTTTCATCCATCTGTCAATGCGGTCAGCTGCCAAACTTCTACTTGCCACGTGTGACACTGCCAGCCATTTCTGGTGTTTTACCCACAGATGATGTTCTCGGTGCATTGCTGTTAGCTTTTACATTGAGAAGTATATTGTTAAAATAGTCTTCATTCCAAATACTGCAGACAAAATACCCTGGGCAGTATGAGTGTGTAACATGTAACATGAGGCCTCTTCAAGCAATGCACACTTGTATGTGTGCCTGTATGTGAGGTGCATATTTGTATGCATGCCACTGCATGTTATATCCCAGTCTCTGTAAAAAAGAATCACTGAAATGCATGAAATGGAAAGGGTGGTAATGCCCTTCTTTTCAAGACACTATTAATATTTAGTTCTAATTCTTTTTCTAAAACTTCTGCTCTATTTGGCCCCGATTTCTATTGTATTGTGCCGCACATGAAAATCACAGATGCAAGCTCTCCACACTTCAGAAATGGCTGTAGGAAATGATCTCCTAAGAAAAATGTAAATATGCTGAGAGTAATGATGTGAAGGAGAAATATCCAATAGAAAAATGGATTCTCTCATTGCTTCAACCTATTATCTCCTGAAACATATGAGGGGAATATAATCCTTATTGGAAGGAGACATTCTGTCATTATAAAAAGATCAAAAATAGGCACTTACCTTGAATATGGAACGTCCTTATGACAAGGAACACCAAACACAATTGTTGGGAAATTCCAGATGTTCCGGAATTCAGCAACCAAAACAATTATTTAGCATTGCTTGTAGGTGTGACTTGGTGCCAGTGTTTGATGGTCTCATAACTTCTCATTCTGTAGGCCCTATTCACATAGATGTTCAGAGATTTACTCTGTTAGTATGAGTTACTTACTTATGAAACCCAGGAATAAGCCAGGAGTATTCGAAGAGGAAGTTGCACCTACTCTAAGCAAACTCTTTACAAACTGGGCCCTATTTATTTTGAGGCTGCATAAATCTGAACAGTATATCAAGTATTTCAAGACTGATACAAGGATGCGATTATGCACACTTGTTTAATTGTTCTTTGATTGACAGTAAAGATGTACGCATTAATGTTTATTATGATCTATCTAGACCAGGGCAACTGACATTGCCCTTACTCAACTTTGGTAGTGGCACAGACACAGTGATATGGAAAAAGAGATTACTTATCATGTAGGAAATAAGGTTTAGTATGTAGGGAAAAAGGAGACAGCTGTATATACGAATTTCAAACACTGCATAATTAAGTATAGAGAAAGTTGTTTACACATGGAAATATACAGGTTACGTAAATTTCCATGACTGCTGAACCACAATATGCTATTGTCTCTATGATATTAACTCTCAACATATCATAATATTGGAGTTAAGATTATTAAATATTAGTAAATGTACCCTTATCTTGACAATATTTTGATAATACATGTTTAGGTCATGAATATCAGTTATTCAATATTTCGACTGAAATATTGTGACGCACATCCCTCCTTGTAATTCCCATGTACATCAAAATTTACTCAGATCAAAAGAGTAAATTGAAGAGATGAATATTTAAAATTTTCTTTAAAATACTTTGTGACTTCTCCCTAAAAGCGATGGTTTTTGGTCTATACATGTAAGACCAGATTCATAAAAGCAACTACAAGTCAGGTGGATATTACTCAGACCTACTCTGTCTATTGTCAGAGTGTCCTTACTCCCCTCTGGTTTAAACATTACTGTCATATTCTTTGTTTTCTAACAACTGTGATTACAGATACTCTTCATAAAAACAATACATGTGTATTGTTCTTTCTTTTCCCTTGGTTGATCTGTGATGATGGACAGACTCTGCCAGCATGCTTTTAAATTAAAGATACAGTTGTTGATTATAGAGTCTCCATCTCCTTTGTCTGTAAGGGCTCTGAATTCTTGATGCATTTTTTATCCTCAGTTGTTTTCAACAGAAGAGAACAGCCTCCCATTTCCTACTCTGATTTGTTCTTTTTGGATAAAATATATTGATGTCCACTTCAACATAGTGTGCCAGTTGTTGTGTTGTTGGGTATCGGTTTGCTATATTATGTGGCTTTATTGGTTAAAAACACCTTACACTTCATGAACAACGGTAAGGTTGCATTTCTGACATAGAATGGTCTTGGATTGTCTTATTGTTAAATGTTCAATTTTTTGGCATCTCTACAATACCCATATAGAGCCAATGAGACCAGCCAGATGTTATGCTCTGCGCATTTTAAAGGGTGTCTTGGCTATCTATGTTTTCACATAAATTACACATGCATTTAATTCATCATAAACAATACTGCCATGTTTATATGCTCGTTAGCAGCATCGGTCTGGCAAAGTTATGTTTCTTTTTCTTTTGAATACATCTGGTCTGATTGTTTTGCCTGTAAAATTATAATTACATTTTAGTCCCTTCAGTTCAAAAGGCTTTCATTTTGTGCTTCTCCTTTGCACAAAACAGTTCCTGAATCCAGAGCCTAGGGAAGACGTCTAACTTTAAAATGCATCATTGCCTTGTAGTGACCCCGGAGGTCGTAAAGTGAGCATTTTAAAAGATTATTAGACACTATATAAAAATGATCATCCACAGCGTGCGGCTTAGGGATTGAAATGCATGTGGGCTGCATGCTTGTTTTCTTAGGATGAAAGGTAAAACGAGCCAACACTGTTACAGTGAAATGAACAAACTTTTCAACTAAGGCATACATTAACAAATTCGAGAAAAAAAAATGTGATCAGATGAAGATTAAGTATTTTATTGCCTTTTGCTTTTTTGCTTATTCTAAACATAACCGAATGAGCAGGTTACTATACATATTTTTAGATGTCCACCATCTGAATAATAAATGTAAGCTACAGGATCGACAAACAAGGAAACAGAAAGAAAAATTAATACATACAATGGAAAGATTATGCAGAAAGTCTATAACAGCTGTTATTGGCCTTCTGCTACCCCACATTTTTGGTGGCAAATTCAACAATCCAATGTTTCAAATTACATTGCAAACAAATAAAAAAAAGGGGGTAATTAGGAAATGTGCTGGGGTGTTGAATGTAGTCAATACATACATAAACCCTGCAAATATATTAAAATTGAACATTTCAAAAGGTTAAGGTGACTCACAACATTGTGGTTAAGCACATAGCACACAGGTCCAGGGGTGGCAGGAAGCAGGCATACTCATGGCGTCTGTTAGAAATGTGGTTTCTAGTTGACTAGGGTATGCACCTTAGCCAGTCAGAAACCACCACTCTAGTAAGGGTGAGTAAGTTACACACCAAAGATAACCTTGGCCCACCCCAGGTAGCTTGGTAGAAAGCAATCAGGCTTTTCTCTAGAGGTAATGTGTAAAGCAGTTGCGCAACACACACACACACTAGCACCACAATAAATACACCACAAAAAGAGACTCCACACAGAGTTATAAACAAAATATAAGTTTATTATACGTAAACCAAAACCACAGTATTTAGGAGTACTGTGCGCATTCATCAAATCTTGAGTCAGGACATGTTATCTTGGGCAAAGCAAGGATCAAACAACATATATTATAAATAACGCACCTGGGATCATAACTGCTGTGCATTGAATGCCACTGTGTGCTCCTAGATGATGCAAGGTAACACCAACAGATATACATCAATACTGAGGGCATAAATGCGACAACACAAGCACATAAGTAACAGTAGGAAATCATACCTCCAGGAACACCTGCCCACATACTAATAGGGATATCGTAATCATAGAAACAGTAAATACTTGAATCCTGAAGTGTATCTAGTTACCACAGAAACAAAGTATAGGGCTCATCACAGTAGTGTGGGCAATCTAACTTGACAACAAAAGAATACATGCAGCATTATACCATGAAGTGTAGTCATTTGGTTGGGTAGTCGGTAAATGAGGGGGTCCCAGGCAGGACACGGGAGCTCCTGTGCTCCTGTTGTATTGAATACGATTATCCTTCTGTTCAGGTTAATGTTAGGGATTTCTACCAGTTCTCGAGTGGAGGGCCTCTCTGAAGGACTCACCCCATTGGCTTTGGCAGGTCAAGTGCCCCACAGGTATGTCCCAGATCGGGGAGGGCATACACCAAGGCATCCAGCAGGGAGACCTCGCTTGGTCCCCCCCATGGGTTTAGTTGGAAAAAGGCCACGGCCTACAGACCGGAGCTACTCACGCTGGATTGAGCGACGGCTGGGCAACTCCACCAAGACTCTCCACTGAGGCTGGGAGTAATCCTCACACCAAGAGGGGGGATCATCTCTGAGAAAGGAAAGAGCTGGAATAAGTGTCCTCTCCCGAGGTTCCCGAGGGCAACAGCTGGTGTGTACTTGCAGAGTGGGCCAGCTCTGCCCGCTCCACGATGACAGCGGAGTTTCTATGCTTCACTCTCATTCTGTGCCCGAGGCAGGGGTTCACTGTCACCGCTGCAGCTCTCAAACGTTAGAGAGTGCAGCATTTTGGGGGGGCTAGGACACAGCAGCACATCCCAACAAGTGCGATGCAGCAACGGGCCTCTACACGTGCCCTTCCTCAAGGAACAGCGCTCACCGTCAGGGAGGTAAAGTGGCACTCCCTGAAGAACACATATGTCACAAGGAGCAGGCAGGGGCAGTTCCCTTTGATAATCCTTGTGATGCCCGGGATGCCCGGAGTCAGGGAACAGGCTGGTAGCAGCGCAACATAGGGAACATAGCAGAAAAGTAATCCAGGGGGTCCTTTATGCTACCGAGCAGCACCAGGTACCAGGGCAACCACAGAAGAGCAGTCCAGATGAGTCCTTTGAGCAGTCCAGGAGTCTTTCTGGCAGAGGTTTAGTCCTAGTTCCAAAAGTGCTCTAAAAATCATGGGTTAAGAGCCACTGTACTCATACTCCAGGACCCCAGCTTCTAGAAGATGGGAGAAGATTCCAGTCAGATCTGACCAGTTCCAAGAATTTCCCTTCTCCCCTACTCTGACTCCAGACATTGGTGGGGTGAACAAGCCCTTTGTGTGAGGGCAGGACACAAACTATTGAAGTGTGAAGTGTAAATGAACCTCCCTCTCTCCCAGCCCAGGAAGACCATCAGTATCTAGATGGATGGAGATGTAACCCTGTCACATGTAACTCTCCCTGGCGGATGGGAATCTGGAGAGTATGCACAAAGTGGAGCTGTAACTCTGCCCTAGACGTGGATTGGAGTCAGACTGCAAAGCACCAGAGTTATAAGCACAGACAACTGGCCACTTTTGAAAAGTGGCATTTCTAAAATAGTAATGTAAAATCCATCTACACCAGTAAGCAGGATTCTTTACTACCATTCCAAACCTACCAAACACGCACACGCAATTCCTAACAGATCAGAAATTACCATTTAGACATATATAAGAGAGTTCCAAATGTAAACCTGTGAGAGGAGCAGCACTCACAGAAGTGAAAACTGCAAATAGGCTGTTTGTCACTGCTAGGACACATAACAGAAAAAAATATATGTCCTACCTTTTACATACACAGCACCCTGTGCATGAGCTATGGAGGGCCTACCTTAGGGGTGACGTAAGTGTAGTAAAAAGGGAGTTTAGGCCTTGGAAAGTAGCTTGACTTCCTAAGTCAAAGTGGCAGTAAACTGCGCACAAAGGCACTACAGTGGCAGGTCTCAGACAAGTTTGAAAGGCCACTTCTGGGGGTGGAGCAATCTGCGCAGCAGGCTCACTAGTAGCATTTATTTTACGGGCCCTGTATGTATGGTATACCACTTTATAAAGGGACTTACAGGTAAATTAAATGAGCAAAACAGGTGTAAACCAATTATGCCACATTTTAGGGAACACAGCCCATGCACTTTAGTACTGATTAGCAGTGATAAAGTGCCCAGAGTCCTAAACTAAAATGAACAAAAATAGGGTTAGAAAAATCAGAGGAGAAAGGCAAAAAGTTTCTGGATAACCGTGCAGAAAGGGACATTTCCAACAGTGGAAAACACAGTATACAAGCTCTGGTATGAACTGGAGTTGCACATGACCTGGAGTGGCCAGGAACACACATGCTCTGACATGGGCACTTAGCACACAGGCTTTGATGGGGAGTTGCTCATTAACTTGTGGGTGGACAGGAGGTACTCCGGCTTAGGGTTTGTCAGTTTTACAAATGCTCTGAGGCTCGTGTTAAGCAGGCAGCACACAGGCTCAGACATCAGTGAAAACAAGCCAGAAGTCTCCTTTAAAGGTCATTCTGGGGAGAAGGTAGAGGAACACATTAAAGTATCCGGAGAAAGGGGCAAAGAAACGCAGACAATCAAGGGATAAGACCAAGTTCAATGAGGCATGAGTGATGCACTTGGGTTCTTCAGTTGAAGGAAATAAAATAAATGTTAAAAAGATTAGTGTATGTTAAAAGCTTATTTCTGCGCTAGAGGTACTAAGAGGAAGTGGCTACTGGATTTCTGATACTAATATTTGAAGATGAAGTCTGAAGATTTGACTACCCAGATTATATTTAAGATATTAGCACTGCTCTAAGCCTTTTTTCCAATCTGTTCTATATGGTGTAGCTGGAAATGGCAATGTCTCATGTTCATGTTCAAGTTATTACAAACTCTTCCAAGCTTCCTCCACGTTTTATCTTATCAAAGAATGCTAGATCAAGGATCAGGAGGAGTAACAGGATACCAAGCATGGTGAAACAACAAACCCAAATTTGGAAAACAGCAGGGCATCATGTATCTCCTCATGAGACTTATGTACAACTCTTTTAAGAATTTTCAATAGATCAAGACTTCAAATTGGCCTAGATCCTGTACAGAGAGAAGAGCAAAAGAGGAAGGCTCATCCAGTACCACCTCTGTTTGCTACCACTCCATTAGAGGACTGCACAATATTACAGAATGCTTTTATGGCCGTGGGCAGATTCAGGACTCCCTAGCTGCTTGCTATCTTGCTGCCTCTCCCTTGCTGATAGGGTTGCTGACACAGGCAGCTTTAGAAACATGCATATCTTATGGAGGACATATAGAAAACCTCTCATGGGGCTGCAGTAGAAGAGTATCTGTGCAAAGTGTACCAGGGTGGTCCAAACCGACATCCTCAATAATGCCCATTCAGAATCATTGCTCCAAGAAAAGTCAGAATGCACAATTACTTTATTTAAGAGTCAGGTGTCAAATTGTATGATTCATTAAGATTTTATTGAAAATAATCAGCTCCATCATGTGGTTTAGGGACTGAAATGCACATTGCAAACATGCTATCTTCTGTTGATTTTTTAAGAAGTATGGTATAAAGGTAGTGGCAAAAGAATATATTTGAACTGTGTTACTATGAAACCAAACCAGTTTTTAGATGCATTTATGTTTAATCTCTTCCTCAGCAGGCTGTAGACCTCAGGGGTCCCATTGAGGAAAACAGAATTGCCAAGCATGAGCTGCCCCTTCTGACTGTGTTATGTTGATCCAGAGTGAATAGGTTTGCACAAGGTTTCTCCTCTGGGTTCCTGGTGGTTAACACCAGACATCGGGATTATTTTGGGGTGGCTACCTGAAGAAGCACTCTTCTATTGGGAAGATGGATCAGTCTTCCAGCCTGAACTCCTCAAGTATCCAAGGCCTTCAGCAACATAACAGGTGCTTGTGTGTCTATCCGAACAGAAGTCATGTGGGACTCATTTAAATAGGGAAACCTTATCTTTCAGTTAGAGGAATCACTTAAATTCCTATAAAAAATACATTAAGCAAATTCATATGCAGGTAAGAAGTGACAGAAGTGAATATAGTGAAGAGACACAGTGCTCTAATTTGTAAATATATTTACAACACATAAGACAGAAGACACTGTACAAGGCCCAATGGCTGTAAAATGTATTTTGAGCAAGTAAAGACAGGGTAATTCAACCATATTCACAGTAATTTCATATTATTTGTGAATTTCAACCAAATGGGAGGGTTTGCTGACATTTGTACATTATACGGGCGGTGGGGTTCAGGGGGAGCCGGTGGTCACTGAGAAGAACGCCAGCATGAACAAGGCGGTTTCGACTGCCGTGTTCATAATGAGGGGCTTAATACTCTGTACTGAAGCTCACTCACTGTATTACATGGCAGCTTATTGCGAGGATTAATGTTACATCAATCTTATCAACAGTTTCCACAGGAGTCAATATCACATTTAGGGGCATATTTATACTCTGTTTGCGCTGAAATAGTATCATTTTTTAATGCTATTTCAGCCCAAACCTAACTCCATATTTATATTTTGACGCTCGACCTATCTATCATCAAAATATTGGAGTTAAAGCCATTTTTTGCCCGCGGAAAACTACCTTGCGTCAATGAGATGCAAGGTACGCGTTCCCGAGCAAAAAATGACTCTAAAGCCCATACGCCTTATTTATCCTCCCGTGCAAAAATGGTGCAATTTTTTAATGCCTGGGTCAGGGCACGCGTTGGGGACACAATGGCGCAAGGATGCCTGCATTAGTTCTGGCAGCTAAATTTAGCACCAGTGCAGGGGACAACACAGGGGCGCCCCGTATTCAATTAACTACAGCGCATCCCTGCTTTGTGAAAATGATGGAGCACGGCACTGCCAATTTTGGCACAGCGTGGCGCTCGATCATTTTCCTATAAATATGAGCCATAGCATATAAACGAACAGACATTACTTGAGTGAGAAGCTGTATACATGCTCACTTGTGTAATCATAATTGTATCATCTCTTAATGAATCATCGTGTCATCATCTCATCTATTTACATCAGTGGCATTAATTATGGAGGTCCAGACTAAAATCTGTTATCATCCTCTAATGTGTTCCTTTTTGTGTCTCTCAAAATCTGGCATTCAATACAATGCATTTTGAATGGAGACCATGTCCCTCAGTCCTGTAACGGATGCCACAACATGTTGCCCATGTTGTAGTCAATTAAGGGGGACCCCACAGAGGATCCTCTACACAAACTAGCAGAAGCCAGCTTGTGCTCGCTCTGTCTCCTTACATCTTTTTAATTCATTTTCAGGCCACCGGGACCATGTTACTGCATCCTATAACGCTGCCACAATATATTGTTCAGGTTGTGACCAGCCAACCAAAATTTCAGATGAAAATTAACATGGAATATCAGCTTTTTGGGCTCCCCTTTTTTCTTTTCCCCAGCCTCACAGATCACTCTAAAACCTTCTTGGAAGGACCCGAGGTGCATGAGCATTTGTTTGTGCAGATTCACTAAATAGTACCAAAGTAATTAGAAAAATAAAAAACATTCTTCCTATTGAAACTCTGACTTAAATATAACTACACAGTGGTGACTGACACTGGGAGACAGATTGCAGATATATATGTAGATAGATAGATAGATAGATAGATAGATAGATAGATAGATAGATAGATAGATAGATAGATAGATAGATAGATGGATAGATAGAGATTGGATCATTAGTTGACAGAATTTAGAACTCACCCCAAATAATAATCACCATCCTTGTCAGGGTGAACCACAAAAATCACTAAATAAACCTTTGCTCAAACCTTTGGCAGCCTGGCACAAAGCAGTCAGGCTTAACTTGGAAGTTATGTGTAAAGTATTTATGCAGTACACAAACAATAATAAAATGACCACACAACACAAGAAACATCAAGTACATTTCAAAAAATAAAATGATACCAAAACAATAAAAATCCAATAAGTAGAACCATAGTTATACATTTTTAAGCTTTAACGTTCACAATAGTGCCAAAAGAAGTCAACAGGGGGTCATCTGTTTGCACTTGACTGGGACAAAGTCAAAAGTTAAGGCTGACCACGATTGTACGGGGTCAAATACATTTTACGTTTGGAGTTTGGAACACAAGTCAAATGTCCTGAGAGGGGCAAGGAAGCAGTCTTTGACTGAAGAGAGCTCAACATCATCAGTTAGCCACTAGACAAGGTCTCATTGAATCTGTTGGCTTGTGGTGGGAAAACTCATAGTGGCAGAAATGTAAATTTCATGCCGAGAGAAGGTCCCTAAAAGATAGCTTTTATGCCTTTGCCTTGTGAAGATTTCTTACTTCTGACTTAGTCACTTTTTGGGAGCTCCAAATTCTTTCAGTGGGGCAAGGCTTCAAGCTATAGCTGAAGAGGGCTCCATAAGGCCTGACACTGTCTCTCTGATGCCGGGGAGAAGAATGTAGCGGCGCAACCTGAATATGTTAGAGCATTGGTTCTGAGATCAATAAGTTGGCAAAATGTTTCTAAGCCCTACATTTCAGGAAACATCAGGAAGAATACACTTTGACACCAGTCAAGGGCCAAGGACTTCAGGAACAGTACTTGGGAATCAAGACTCACTCAGCACAGACAAGCAGCAGGATCGTGGGTAGGTCCAGTTAAAACAGGTCAGCTGTAAATGCAGGCGAATGCAGACTAGCGCTTGTTGCATCCCTATGGCCCAAACAGGAAGTCAGCCTTCCCACCCTTGGAGTCCACTTCTTTGCCCTGGGTACTAGTGGGAGAGCAGGTCAGGTCTTCACTGCTCTTCTCTGGTCACAGACAGCAGACCCAGTCTCCTTCTTTTCTTCCACCGGTCTATATGTGATCTGAGGAGGATACTGTGGATTCCACATTTATGTCCTGTGCTATCCTGTGCCCCTCCATAATCAAGGAGGTAAAGGTTTCTCATTTTTGCAACACTGTAAGCCATCTCCCAGTATGCCTCTCTCCCTAAATCCAACATACCAGAAACTTATTTCCCACAGTCAGAGCTCTCTGCCCCAAGAGATGCAGCTATGGTAATGAGTAAAGCCTCCCTTGTGGTTAATCAAAACACATTTTGTGGAAGTGAGTTTGGAGTCAAGCTGATTAGGATGACAAAAGGAGGAAGTCATAGGTGTGAGCTGCATTTGTCAGTGACAAGGTGGGCACCCTTTGAAAATAGGGACAGGAGCTGGCACAACCTCCTCAGGTAATCCTGCTCAAGGATAAAAAGTAACTCTTGAAGCCCATGCCTTTTGTCCACTGTCTGGAAGCAATACAAATAATAACACAGGAGAGCCATTATCAGTCAGATGACTCACACATCGGCAGAAAGGCACATTTGGCTAAGACAGGAAAATGCCAACTTGGTAAAAGTGTCATTTTTAAAATAGTAATATAAAATTCAACTTTACTATTAAGATTTTAAATTACTACTCAAATGAGTCCTTGAATTATGCTTCTAGCTGCTTCGAACTGGAATTAAACATTAACTGTTATAATGTAACCCAGTGTTTACCTATGGGAGGGCTAGCCTTGCCACAGTGAAAAACAACTTAAGAGTTTTTTCACTATCAAGATATGTAAAATATTAAATATACGTGTCCTATTTTTAAAATTTCATATGCTCTGACCTGTGGGCACTGAGGGCCAATGACGGGGGTGAATTCTAGATATTAAAATAGAAAGTTTGCACCTGGTAAAAGGTTTTGCTTTGCCAGGTTTAAATGACAGTTACAAACTTCACACCCGAGCTGCAAGGGCATATTTTGCAATGCTACTGTAGTAGATGGCACAATGGGTGTTGCAGTCATCCCACTTGGAGCATTTCAGTCACATACTTTGGGAACATGCAGTACCAGATACGAGGGATGGATAAGTAAACTAAGTGTGCTGATTGACAATGTATTTATTTTTAGAATGAAGAGCACAAGCACGTTACCTCTGATTGGCACTGGTAAAGTGCACAGGGTCCTAGAGCTAGAAAAAACAGGCTTAGCATAATAAGATAAAATAGCAAAAATCTGAGAGTACACCACACACTTGCTGTCTCCAATATGTATATCCCTGTACAAAAACAAAAGTTAAAGTGGCATCGTAGTTAAAAGTTGAAATAATGACAACATCTAATGTTTAAAAACAAAAAATCTTAAGTTCATCAGTTAGTTTACTGAGCTAACACAATCTTGCTCTTCACCATGCACTACTTTTCACCTCACATATTACTTCACTCAAGACATCTTAATTGCCATCATTGGTTACATCACTGATGACATCTCAGATTGCAGCATTGATAACATCACTGATAATATCATCACATCATTGTTACAGCTACCGATAGGGTTGGTGGAATTGAAATAATTGAACATGCCTACACATGTGACCAATTTTCTATTCAACCTGATGGGTTTACCCTCTCAAAGAATTCACATGACCCCTACTTTTAAGTTAACTGTTAACAGGTATGCATTTGATTCTGAAAAGGTTCCTTCTGCCACGACCTAGGGATAGTGCTCTCTTGTTTTGGGAAAACACACAATGACATACAACCTCAAAGCCATGCTTGCAATGCTAGTGTGAAATAAGTCACATCTCAGTGGGACACCGCTAAACTCTACATTATTCAACAATCTGCAGGGCCAAAAAATCTTCAGTGAAGTTTCTAAAAATAAACATCCACACCTTGTAAATATCATCTTTACATATAATTTTTCTATAACACTGCATAACAACTTCTTGCCATGTGCACATGCCTAGACATCCACTGGTGGATAAACTATTGTGAACAAAAGCGTTGGCTTTTATCACAGACTTTCTTGCAACAGGCATAAGGCTTTAAGCACAACATACTGTGAAACATCAATGATGTTATTTCAGATGTCATGTGTAACATAATAGGTAAGGTCATAAGCACTGAATGACAAGGGTGCAAGTTATAGTTAGTTCACTAAACTGTAACTTGATAATTGCAGTCGTTTGGTTTTTTTATTTTTTATTTTTATTTCAGTAAACACCTAACTATACCATCACTTTAACCCTAATTTTTTCAAGACTTTCTGGGGGCTTTTTATTGTAGGGTAAAATCTCATTAGTGTACCTAATACAATATTGCATTCTCCACCCAAATTCCTTGGGGAATCTACGACCAACCTCCCAGCTGCCCATGGTCTTGGGATGTGCTCAGTGAGGAGTGGCCACATGGCCTGGCCTCTGGCTTAGAATGGCACCCAAAACCCTACAGGTAGCCACCCTCCAATCAGGCACAGTACCCATCCCCCACACAGGCAATCATCACCCCCCAAAGGTGTTCACCCACCAGCTGTGGATGATATTTGGCTGTGCAAAGCAGGAGTTGGCTGCAGAGCCTGTTCTCTGGCCAAGCGCTGCAGCCAACTCTATGAAGGTACTAGAACCACTTGCTGCACACAGCTTTAAGCCCTGTGCTGCAGTGGGTTGGCCCTGCACACAACCAACTTCTGATGGCCAACCCCCACAGGTCATAGTCTACAGCTTCACATTGGCAGTTTGCTCGCAACTTTTAACTTTTAAAAAATGTATTTCAGTAGTGCAGTACTGCAATACCGGTACTGCAGCACCAGGAGCTGTGCTGGGTAACCCGGTGAACTTCTAGTCAGATGAGAGTTTCCATAAAAAAGGCACTCTTTGTTTCTTTAATAACTTTGGCACAATTTTACAAATCTGCACAAAACTTTAAAAGAAAAGTTCATCCACTTTGAGATATATGATCACCAGTTAGTAGTTTCAGTTAGCATTACATTTCCATAGGAATTTGTTTTTTTTGTTTTTTAGTTCACTAAAAACCTTGTAACTACTTGATGAATCTTCATAAACCTTACCAAATAAAATTCTTATCCTTCATGGAAACTTTCAGGGTGATCCATCAACTGTGGGCTGCGAAAAGGCGGTCCAGGAAACAAGTTTTCCTATGCAATTTTCCATAGGAAAATTGAGCAGCAATTCAGAAAAAACAGCTCAATGAACATACAATAAATTTGGCTGAAAGCTAGTTCTAAGCACAAAAAGTTTTTGTTTTTGTAATTTGGTGGAAATCCTTTCAGTGGTTTTTGAGAAATTGAGGTGCAAAATATATGTATGTTTCACACCGTGGAGGATTTGCGGATACACAATCTCAAACTAAGCAATCTAAATGGCTGGTGCAACCTTAAGGAAAAGTTGTGGCCACCATTTTAGGACTTGGCGACTCAATCTCCATTTCCTAGGGAAATAAAACATATAGGAGGGCATAATGAGGGGTACCCTGGTGTTTGATCTGACAGCCTTTTTGCCTGCCTCCCTCCACTTTTTGGACACAGTTTTTGCTGGTTTTAGGACTCTGCTCACTTTACCACTATTAACAAGTGCTAAAGTGCATATGCTCTCTCCCTTAAAACATGGTTACATTGGTTCATACCCAATTGGCTTATTTAATCTACTTGTAAGACCCCAGTAAAGTGTCCTACATGTGCCCAGGGCCTTTAGATTAAATGCTACTAGTGGGCCTGCAGCACTGATTGTGCCACCCACATAAGTAGCCTCTTAACCATGCCTCAGGCCTGCTATTGCAAGGCTTGTGAGTGCAGTTTCACTACCACTTTAACTTGCCATTTAAAAGTACTCGCCAAGCCTTAAAACCCTCTTTTTCTACATATAAGTCACCCTTAAAGTAGGCCCAAGGTAACCCATAAGGCAGGGTGCTATGTAGATAAAAGGCAGGACTTGTACCTGTGTAATTTATATGTCCTGGTAGTGTAAAGCTCCTAAATTCATTTTACACTGCTGTGAGGCCTGCTCCCTTTCATAGGCGAACATTAAGGCTACCCTCATATACTGTTTGAGTGGTAGATTCTGATCTGAAAGGAGTAACAGGGTCATATTTAGTAGGGCCAGAATGGTAATACCAAACCCTGCTGACTGATGAAGTTAGATTTAATATTACTGTTTTACGAAATGGCACTTTTAGAAAGTAAGTGTTTCTCTGTACTTAAATCCTTATGTGCCTTACAATCAACGTCTGGCTGGTTTAGTTGACAGCTCCCTTGTGCATTTCACCCAGACAACCTCAAACACAGGATGCTCAGTCACACGTGCACACATCTGCATACTGAATGGGTCTTCCTGGGCTGGGAGGGTGGAGGGCTTGACACTTACATGTCAAAGGACAGTGGCCTGCTCTCACACAATGGAATGCCACACACCCTACTGGGACCCTGGGAGACAGGATGGAACTGAAAGGGGACCTTGTGCACATCTAAGCCACTCTTTAAAGTCTCCCCCACTTCAAAGGAACATTTGGGTATTTAAACAGGGCCTCTGACCCCACCAACTGAGTCACTTCTGGACAAGATATCACTGGTGAAGAAATTCTGAACCAGACCCAGCAACCTGCCAAGAGGAACTGCCTGGCTGCCCAATGGACTGACCTGACTGCTTTTGATAAGGTGGTCTTTGCCATTGTCAAGTACCTACAAAACGCTTGGGCCATAAGAACTATAGAATACACTGCCGACTGATTGGATTAGCTATAATTACCCTAGGCCTCTGTTGATCATCATGGGCATGAAACTACAAAGGTTTGTTGCAAAGAAAAAGGAAATTTGATGTTAGTATCTAGTTTTACATTGTTGTTATAACTGTGTGTATCAACAGCTTATTTTTGCACAATCTACCGTAGGAAGAAATAGACTATTTTATGGAATTAATTTTAGGTAGGTTTTTAGATCTATAAAATTAGACAGTTGTCCAGTAATTGATTTAACAAATGAGCTTTATATTTTAATTCAGTATAATTATTGTTCCCCTTTTTAATGTTTTATGTGGAAATTGTGTTTTTTATCATTTATAATCTCATTGCATGGTAATTGTCTGTTATTTATTGGATACTTTTATGGCTTTCAGCCGAAATAAAGTTATTTATTGATTGACTGCTTTTCAACTAAGGACTGCTGCCCGGCTATTGCCCTGTTGTCTTGCTGCCCTCTGGCTTTGCTGAGAAGTGCTCTCCAAGGGCTTGGATAGAGCTTGCCTCCTGTTCTCTGAAGTCTCAGGACCAAAAGGACTTCCTTCTGCAAAGAACTCCTTGTGTGGCAAAACTTGTATGCCCAGCCTGCCAGAAACGACACACAGCCTGCATCACTGTGAGAAAATCACCGCACACTGAACCAGAACGATGGCGCCCGGCTCCCCTAGAGGAGATCGACGCACAGCCGGGCCGGAACAACATAGCCCAACTTCATGTGAGAAGACTTGATGCAGCACCTGCCATGTGACAGAAATTTCCCCTCATCGCCCACCGGATCGATGCAGCTCCAGTGACTTCGTCATGCATGCCCAGAATTTCTTTGCACAGCGGGACGTCCGAAAACCCCGCACCCTGAAGAGTATCCAAGTCAGCATGCCGGAAATCAATGCAAAGTCTTCCCTGCTTGGAAAATTATCAACGCATCTTCTGTGTGTCCCCGGAGAAACTGACGCACACCTCCTCGCTTTCTACGCTTCACCTTCTCTGTGGTCCCTTGCGGAGAATTTGAATGCAAACCAGGTACTTTGTGCTTGAAAGAGACACTTGTTGCTTTTTAAAGAATAAAGACTCCTTTTATCATTCTCTAAAGTGATATTTGAACATTTACTTATCAAATCTTGATCATTTTGACCTGCATTTAACCAGATAAATATTGTTTATTTTTCTAAACAAGGTCTGGCGTATTTCTGTGGTATTACACTGTATTATTGCATGGAATATTGCACAAATACTTTACACATTGCATTCTAAGTTAAGCCTGACTGCACAATGCCAAGCTACCAAAGGGTGGGCACAGGATAATTTGGATTGTGTGTGACTCACCCTGACTAGAGTGAGGGTCCTTGCTTGGACAGGGGTTAACCTGGCTGCCAAACAAAGACCCCATTTCTAACACCCGGCCTTTGGTCCTTGCAGGGTGGTCCCATAGGGATCTCCCCAGGGTAAATATATTTATTTATTTACCTGTGATTCTGTGAAACTGTGGATCCTCCATGACACTCCATGTTGAAAAAATGGAGGCATCGGGGTTGCTCGACCATGGGAGTTGGCTGTCCATGGGGGGCGGGCACAGGGCTTGCTGGCCCAAACCCCCGGTGGCCTGCCTGCCCACCGGGGCTGGGTGCAGGGCTTGGCCAGAGACCAGGCCCTGCATCTACTCCCCACATTGCGTACGACTGCCCAGTGGGATTGGTCGCAGAGAAAAAAAGCATGTTGACAATATGGGAAAGAGATTTTAATATTACCAAGTCAGTACGCATGTGGAACAAGATTTGGTTAACAAAATGCATTTCCTCTAGAGCAGCGAAACCAACTTAAACGTCATTTTATATTTTAAAAGGCTTTTTATTAACTCTGTCACCTCTTAACACAAAACATCTTCATTACAGTCAGTTGGATGAAGGGTTAGAGACAAATAAGTTCTATTTTTGGTACTAACATTCTTTTTATCTGTGAGCATTTATTTGTGGGATATTTATCTGATGACTGGAAACAATGTTCTTTAAATAGTACAATTGGAGATTTGTTATTGGGAATTACTTTTCAAAAAATCACAAAAAAAATGAAATAGTCCCAAAAAATATCATTCAATGCCTGATGATATGGTGTTTGTTACAACCACAGATTGAATAAATCCTATGTTCCACTTATTTCTTTTGCTATCAAGTATGAATTCCTATTGTTACCTGTTACTGTTTTTCTGGACAACAAACTATATATTTCCCATCACCCTTTCATTAAAGAGTATTTGATGCCTCCTTGACATACTTAATGCTTCTTATTTCAATGTTCCAATAGTCATATTTTTATTGCTTTTTTCTGATATTATTATTATTTTATTACATTGAAACAGAGGGTTCTGAAAGTGATTATAATTGTTTATTTTCCCTTTCCTGATCCCTTTTCCTCCCCTAGAAGGTACCAGATAAGGTGATTACTAAACCCTTCTTAAACCTCTGAAAAGGGCATGTCCTCTAATTATCTTTATTTTTACAGACTGTACTGCATGTCAAGACCTACTCTTTTAGAAAATTGGAATTGTATGACTTACTTTACTAATTTTAGTCAATGATGATAAGTAACGAGAACATAACAATGTATCTAAACAAGCTATGAGACATATGAAATAACATTTTGTTTATAAAAAGAAACAGAGAATGACAAGTTTTAACAATGCAAGAATCAAACTGTGGGCAAGAGAGTGAAAAACAGCAGCTTGAAATAAACACTAAAGGGTGGATTTACTAAAAACACACACAGCATAACATTGCTGCATTGCATTGAGGGAAAGGGAGAGAGAAGGACAGCAGCATAATCAAGGCCGGATTTAGTACTGGTGATGCCCAATTCAACAGTCTATTTTGGCACCCTCAATTGCCTTTTTCTCCATGGATTCCCTTAAAACCACCTTACAACAGTGCCCCTCATCTCTCCTCAGCCTCCTCTCTGACATGCATTTCATTTTTGTATAGTGCTACATAGTTTACTCACACTCAGTTCTGCGATCTGCATGGTACAGTTTCTTCAAATCAGGCACACTAATCCTCTGTGCTACGGTAGGATGAGACAAAACTACCACTAGACAAACTCACATCTCTCTCCAGCAGGAACATTAATCACTAGATTTATCTCGAAATTTTACATTTTGACTGAAAACTGCTGGATATGCAAGGATCTCTGCAGGATGCACTTTTAAACCATAAGTTGTTTTTAAACAGCACCCCACTCCTCATGTCAGAACCAGGTGTAGATGCACCGGTAGCACTGCCCTAAAACCGTCCCAGACCATACTACAATCAAGTATTAAAAATATTGCCAAGCAGGTTTTTTTCTACCCTTTGTGGCATTTTTGACATAACTGTGACCCTCGTAAGGAGATATTTGACACCTTACAGGTGTACTCTACTGTGCACAGTGGCATTGTTGCTGCTGGGAGGAGTCACCCCTTTTTTTTGGGCAGTCAAGAAGGCAACAAGAGAGGACTTCACTGCAAGCAGTCCTTGAGAGGTTGTATTGGCAAAGACTCCACTAGCCTTTCTGTGTAATGGGCCAATCTCAGGATATAGTTTAAGAATTACCACAAACTTTTTGAGACTTCAACCTTAATACAGATCTTAGCTTTCGTCTAGTAATGTCCCAGTAGTCCCTTCAGGTACCCACATTTCTTTAGGATCACGTTATGGGACTTTTTTGTTTTGCTAGCAGGGCGTTTTTATTTTTGTACTGCAAAGTATGTTTGTGAATGAGCCAAGGTATACTTCCTAATTTGTTGCCTTGCAGACCTGCTTTTCCTGGCCTACTTCCTTGGTGGTGGCTGCAGATTACTCTTTGAAAAATGTATAATACCTTCTATTGAGCTTTTAAGTAGCTGTTCAAGCATCCTTATATGGATCAATCTTATGCTGAAGTATAGACTTATGCAAAGTGCTTCTCTAATTGGCAGCCAAACCTTCTTGAGTTCAGAGGACCCAAATGACAATACACCGTGGATGATTGAAGGAGGAATCAGGGATGAGTTAACTCATACTTATTGTCCAACTTCTTTTTCTGATGTAGCCTTGTTAAATGAAAATGGACTTCGGGAAGAAAAAAGACTAGAGTGCAGTTTCATGTTTTTCCTAGACTTCAGCCTCTTTGGTTAGAGTACGTTTTCAATCATCATGTAGCAGAAAATTACATGTCATTTGGACAGTTGTAGAAATACCAGTTTGGCCCTTTTCACTTAATTACAAATAACTTATTCTCAAACAATTTTAGGTTATCCTTAGTCGAGGTAACAGGATACATTTAGTATTATGTAAATGTACATCCTAGATAATTTTTTTAAAGTAAAGAGGGGTAGATGGGAGAGGGAGGTTTTAGAGTTATGTCCAAATAAGTAATATGTCTGAACGAAGCTCAAATTCTATAGATTATGAAATATATCATCAAATTATATCTTAATTTTTTCTACATCATCCTAATATTCAAATATAAAGTATTCACTGTCAAACATTATAAGGATATTGCAAGCCAGAAGACACAAGGAACATGGTTTAATACAGAGCTTCTTTTAGTAGGTCACAGAACTCTGAGGCAACGTGTAATATCCTTTTAATATACAGCAGAGAGTGTTTTACTCCTTGTAATATACAATCACGTCATCATCCTTCAACAATCTACTTAAATCATTGGTGTCTTGCTCATTAAAATTTATTGCAGACATGAAGAAAAAAAGTAGAAGCTGTATTGTAAAATCAATTACATCAAAAAGTAGTTAGTATTTTTTTCAAAAGTATATTAGAATCAGTTTAATGTAAGTCAAGTGTAAATCTGCTCAGCTCAGTTCATGTAGAAACATACAGGGCTTCTTTCTTTCCTGCACTGGCCACATGGAAAGAAAAAATAAACATGTTGCCACATATATCACCTTTAAGTTGATAAATTTGTCTTTTTAGAAAGACATATCAGAAGGCGAAAAAGCCAGTTCCAGTTTTTGTTGTTTAAACTGTGGATATCATTATGTTATGTGACCTACCTTCCACTGTGGCTACTGGTTCTATCAACTTTGTTATGTCAGAAGTTAAAGGCAATAACTTATTACAGTTGAGCATTTACGTAATTTCATCATTTCATTTTCACAGGTGACTAGAAGTTTCAAAAGGCACATCTAATAAAGAAATTAGGGAGCAGCTTTAATACTAGGATTGTAGGCTTCCCTTCACTATAATATTCTTATAACAAATATGTATCCATCTTTAAAAATAACAGATAACCAGGACTTAAAAGTCTTGTGCACATATTTAACTCATCCCATTGATAGTCACTAATATTTCCATTCTTTTATATCCAAATTGCATTGTTGCATATTCACAAGAATCACATCTTCTGAAAAAATGAGTTTTTTGCCTGCACAATAAAGTGCTTTTTCCTAGGGTTTCATTCAAAAAGAGTCAACAGGTTATTTAAATAGCTAAGAAATCAGTACTATCAAACAGTTTTGAACAAATCAGGTGATCAAAATAGATAACCAACATCTGTCCCTCTTCACTTTAGAAGTTTAAGATCCCATCTCACAGCTGCATTATGACTAGGAGACCCAGAAAGTTCTTGAGACTTCCACAAACAATCGATCCTGTACCATGACTCAATGCCTACCTCTCAGCATTTTGTAACGGGATCAGCACCAATCACCCGCTTCTTTGACATGGTGGAGAGTGCCAGCTCACTGTTGTGTACAAATATCTCATCGGAACTAGACAAAAGGGCCTTTGTAGCTAGCTCTTCAAAGACTGAAATGATAACAGGTGATATGCAAGTCACTCTTGAAGGCTGACTGAAAATGTTTAAAACCTAATAATGAAGATGTTAGGGTGTGGATAGTGATACTATACCAAAGAGAGAATTAGAATGCTTGCTAAAATCTTCATCTAAACCTGAGGCTTAGGCACAAAATTGTGACTCTACACCATTCAATGTAAATGGTGCATCTTTACAGCACATAACACATCAATAACTTTATGTCATTCACTAGAAGCAAAAATGCCACTCTCAACTTGCAACTAGACAAATCACAAGTAAGTGATGACTATAAATGAGGTATCTTCTACGTTCTGCAAAAGACCTGACCAGCATACCGAATCAGAGGAGTAGAGATCAGGTGCAACACAACCTTCAGCAATTGAAAGTAAAACCTGCTACTTGAAGTAAATCATGTCAAAAAGTGCCTATGCGTATGCCTTGTGGTACTCCTTAAAGAACCCTAAAGTGCCTGAGATATTCCCCATTTTAACAAACTGAAACCCGTATGGCAACTTGAGATGGAGCCAAAACTGATCTTCCAACTTTTTATGGGGGGCACAAAGCATCTGCTGATGACTGTGGAAGACAATGCACTCTTCTAGGTCAGGGGCAGTTGTGGGTAAAGATCAAAAAAACATTCTACGCCCAATAACACAAGGGACACATAACCAACAATTGAATGGGCAGGAAAATAATTGTATTTTCATCTGCCAGCTGAATAACAGTTCTGTATTTCTGCAATTGGCATTTACTGCACCACCAAGCTACAACAGCAAGCAAAAACATCAATTAGTCAGAAGGCCAGTTTAAAAAAAGAACCATGAATTTATCCAAAAAGTAATTAAATGGTCAGTGTTCTATCCCAGATCTATGTTTATAAAATTAGCTTCATGGAGTTTTGAGTGTACTGCTTTGGAGGCTACAAGTGCTATGAGGGACAACAATATAGTCGTAACACCCAGAAGCCATCTGGGCACAGGTAGTGCTTGAAGCTCCGGGTAATGGACCATCATGCAGTTTTTCGCTCCAGAATATTCCTCAAGGAGGCATCAGGACAATTTAAATATGGAGAGAATATTGTGCAGCTTTTTAAATCTCTTGAGGCATCTAATCATTTGCCTTTTAAAGTCAGTGACTCAGTTGAACTAATTAAATGTAATGATCGCTCTTCGTCTGACACCACTAAATTTACCTGGTGTAGCTTTGAGGAACCAGACACTGTTTGGGGCCTATTCAGCAAAAACAGTGGCAGGGTTTCTCCCCTTGATTACTGTTGAGATGGGGCACTCACCTGAAAACCAGGATGTCTGCAGGGGCGATGGTATGCCCCCGACCTCCTGGAACACCTCTCGGCACTTCCTGGTGGACACAGAAACCCCGGCAGATGTCCCAAAAGGAAAGGGGGAGTGGAAGAGAAAAGACAAAACACTGCCACGTCTTGCCGGTCCAGCCAGGGACCCTGTATCTTCAAGGGGGGGGGGGCAGGTCGTTGTTGACAGACTGATAGTAAAGTTAGTGCACTCAAATTCCTTGAAACTGAATCTCTTTTTCTGATATGGGCACAGGAGCGGTAGAAGAACAACGGGATGCTCCAGCACTTTTCTTGGATAATAATAACTATTGGCACAATTACTAACACAGCATTACCAAAAACCCAAACTGAGTACCATGACAATAAGTACTAGGACACTAGGGCTGGCTTCACAAAGATTCACTGTTGCACACTACAATTAGAACTGTGGTTGCACTTATGCACAAGAAAGACAAACAAGGGCATTAATTATATCACATATAACTTTCCTGCATGCATACGGTTAAACTAAAAGGAACAAAAACAATCCAAGAATTACAAATGTCCATCCTGGGTTTAAACAGTTAGGGAGGCACAGTTTGGTTTGGTTTCATTGTGTGTGTGTGAAAAACCCTTCAAAAGCAAATTCCTCCAACCTGAAACACAGGCATGAATGACACAATTTAAATCCAAGAGTTATGCTATTTAGAGAAAGAAGTCACGTAAACGCTCTTTTGAAATTGCACTGGCACTTTTTGTAGTACTTGAGCTCAAGCAGATTTCCTGAAGCACATTTAGGCAAGTAACTACAATAATAAAGTAGAATGTTCAAAAATGCATTTGCCTCTTCAAGATAAGCACTCTGCCAAAATACGAGGTCTGAAATACACCAGCTGTTCTAGGAAAGCGCGGTGCTCAAAGCACAAACTCCCTGGAGAATACTAGTCACTTAGCTGCAGTCTTTTCCGGAGTGCTGGAGGAATGCCTGGTGTCAGCTGGTACAGGAACAAAGAAAATAATTGCCTCAAAAGTCCTGAATGTGAGGAGGACAGCAGGGGCTGGACTGCCAAATCAGATACTGAGATCAGGAAGCACAACAAAGCCAAGCAAGGAAGCATGCTTCACTCTGCTATTTATAGCCAATCAGGAAAGCAGTTGAGTTTCCACATGTGGATGAGTCACCACACCCAATTAGAAGCACATGTCTACACCACATCCAATTAGAAGCACATGTTTACACCTGCTCTCATTAGCAAACAAGCATTGGTAAAACAAGCATTGATAGAACCAAATGTGTAACACAACACATTATGTTTACTTAGAAACATGAAGGTTTAACCAAGAACAGAGATATGATTTAACCCTAATCCCTGGGGGCGCTGACAGATAGCGCAGGAGGCACTTTGGGGAATCCTGACAATTACTAGGCCCTCTTATTTACCTTACACATGTAAATACATTCAGACAAGCACATTAAAACTACTACTTTATTTAGTATAAATGTAGGAAAAGGGGCCTCCAGCATCGGGTGTTAGTAAGTAGATATTTTACAGATTTGACCTGAAGTAAATAGAGGAAGGTGAATTAGTTTACCTGTTCACAGGAAACTTCATCTGTCATAACGCCAGAAAGCTGGGCTTGGTTTTCTAAGGCCTCAAGCTGTGAGCCATTAATTTTACCGAACACCAGCACTTGTAGAACCAGTGGTTAACAAAGGTCACATTATTCTCTATATCCCCCAACAAAGTAATGGACTCATTACAAAGCTGGGGGTCCAAGAACCGCCAGCCTTGTGGTGACAGTCATACCGCCCGTAACTGTAGCGGTCCGATCACCACATTACGACCCTGGTAGTCAAACCATCAGGGGACTGCCATCCCAAAAGGTTCCTAGCAGTCTGAAGACGATCTGAGTTGTACTCAGCCAGGGTGGTGCTGAGTTCAGCGCCACCTGGCTGATTACAACTCAACTTACTGCCAGCCTTTCCATGGTGGTCTGACTGCCATGGAAAGGCTGGTGGTAAGCCAGTGCTAGGGGCCACAGGGGAGCCCCTCACTGCCCATGCCCATGATATGTGGAGTTGAGACCAATGCCACTTCACACTTTCTCCTGGGCTGACTGGAGGAAATCTTGGTTTTGCCAGTCAGCCCAGTGTAAACATTGTAATGGGGATGGTGGAGAGACCACCAGCTCCATGGCGGTCTCATTACTGTGAGTCTGGTGGTCGGTTTGTCCGACCGCCAGACCTGTGATGAGGCCCTAAGTGTCATGAAACACAGCAGGACAAGTCTGTGCTTTCAAAGATAAGAAAGGCCATTAATTGTGGTTTCCATAATAAAATAATCTGCATACAGGAAACCTAGGCTGGTGAGCCCATTTTCCTACTTGTCTTCCAACAATGGCGTAAAGAAAAATTATGCTCCCTCCCACGTAAAAAGTGGTGAGGGGTCCCAGAGCCTCCCTATCTCACAGATGTTCATTTTCCTTGGAGTGAATGGGAGCCTCTGAAGAGTTGAGGGGCCCTACAATCCTGCAGAGGCTGCTGGGGCCTGTGTTTGCCCCTGGCTTTCAAGTTTTCTTTATGAGCAGTAAACAGGGTAAATCTAAAAGTAGATACAAGGGGGCACAAATAATATATTTTGCTAGGATGTTTCCCTGCTCTGCTATGTCTACTAGTTTAAAAAGTACATGTATATAGACTCTTAAAATATCAAGGTGCCCATTAGCTAAATACCGTGTTATTGTTAAATGTATATGTCCATCCTTCAGGTAAAGAGAAAGTGACCACCTTGCAAGAGTTTCAACAGAGGATATTCCAGATATTTAAAGGTAAAAAAAACACAGATATTATATTATCTGGAGGTTTTATTCTAAACATTGCATATGACTGCTGGATAAAGCTGCAGTTGGGGTATCAAGCTGCTTCCCTGCCTTTTATTCCGATACAAAATATGGACAGGACTAGGTGCACCTTGCTAAGGCTTCTTCAATCTTTACACCTAAGAGTTCTAATGAAGGTTAAGCCCCAACGTCTGCATTCACTGGACACATTCATCACCTCAGAGAAAGGTGGACAATGCATTTGTTGCAACCCACAACCTTCTCTTGCACTCTAAGATTTTAAATCTTGCATATAATTGAAAGTTATACTGCACAAGGTGTCACATTTAGAATGTCTTTACTAATGCATAAACCGAAGACAGAAATGAGATTATAGGAGAGGTCTCAAGTGAATATAAATGCATAAGACTGGGAGAACTGAGGAAGAGCCATGTGAAAGCAAGGGTGGCTTCTGAAGACTCAAAGATCTTGCTTGCCAAGTTACAACTATATGCGATGTCCCTTTTTGAAGATGTCCCACTTAATGGCTACATCCTTAACATGCTGGCTGTAAACCCACCTACAAGAATACTGAGCTAAAAGAGCCATGTTGAAATGGGGATGGTATAAAATAGCCTTAGAACCCGCATTAGCGGGCTCTACCGGCTATTGAAGGCCTGCTCCCATGTTGAAGGGCGAAGCCGAAGGCAAGGGCCTTTAACAAGAGAGAGGGCCTTTAAGAGCCCACTATGGCGGGTTCTAAGACTATTAGAACATTCTGCCATTAGAGGGCAGAATGTTCTCATAAATAAGACAAAGGCTTCACGGAACCAGAGGGGGTTAAAATCCCCTCAGGCTCCGTGAGGCTTTGTTCACAGCTGGTGCTGCTGCTGTGAACAAAGAAGATTGGAATGTTGTTTTCAACGGAGCTGCCAACATTCCAATGTTCTAATGTGCATTTGAAATATCGAAGTCGGTTTGTCGATAGAGACCTGAGGAGCCTGTGAAGATTACCACTTTTTCTAACAATGCTGGTGCTCATGAAAACAAAAGAGGAAGAGAATGTAGAAACGTGAAGTAGGAGACCACGTTTGTATTTTTTATTAAAAACAATGGCAAACTATAGGTGTCACTTTAAGTTAGGCTCCTCATAGAGATTATGGCTTTTGGCCAACATCTTAGATAATGATCCAGGATTAGTAGTTGGCAATTCTATTCGAAGCCAAGTACTTGAATTTCACATTTGGAAATTGTACTTTAATTGCCTCTTTTTGGGATTCACCTTTCATATCAACATTAAAGCATTCATATTTCCATTCAGAAAGGATGGACAGAATAATTAGGTCTTCAAAATATGAAGGTTCCATCAGGCCGAAATGTAATTCCAAATATTGCTTTTAAGATCACACGGGGCTGTAGGGCAAAGATGCTGTACTACTCTTGGATTCCGAATTATGCCAGCATCATGATAATGGTCACTGCTCGACCCAATTTACAAGAAAGGAAACACTAGTCCATTATTCAACTGTAAAATAATAGCACTATTCACTATGTAGGATAAAATACATCCCTTATTCGAAGAGCTGTGCAAATTATCCTTATTTAGGGTTACAGTACCAGATACTAAATCACAAAGGGGATGAACTACCCAGGCCCTCAAACTATTGGTTCAAACACCTCGTTTGGAAACAGGTGAGTGTTAAGTTTTCTGTTGAAGGAGCTAATGGGGTCTTCCCTTGATGGTTCAACAGAGTTAGGGCCATCTGATTAAGGACATTACACTGACCAGCCTATTTGAGTTTTTAGTTTTTTACGTCCATCAACACAGCAATAAAAATAATGACTCACGCACCTTGGGAGAAAACTTATAAGTCATGGAGTTATTAGTATTTTATTTCTCAGACAAAAAACCTACTTTGTGAGTCTTTGGTGGTCCTCTAAACATTTTGTACACTGAAAGGAACCATTGTAATGTTGGTTCTTTTCAGGGTCCATAGGTGACCATTAGACCAGCAGTCATCTCTAAATGTGGCTGATGGTAACCTGTCAGAATGCTGGAGGTAATGCCCTCTGTCACACTGACAGAGTGTCAAACCTTAAAATAGGCTAATTATTCCCCTCCAGCATGCTGGGTTTATACTGAAAAGCGGTGCATCAGATAACACCATGGCAATAGCAAAGCTTACAATCAAGTCTGTGAAGAAAAAAATCTAGCAGCTTGTTTACCGTTTTATTTATTATTACAAGATCGTTTTTGAAGGGATAAGCAATTTTAATCTTTTGAATAATCTAACATCATGGTCATTCCACTACAGCTTCTCAGGTCCTTTCAATCTTTGTATTGGAACAGTTATATATTGGTTATATATTGCTCAGCAATCTTAAAACAGGGATGCACACTCGCACTTCTGTTATTTAATCCTATTATGGCTGACCTGGGTTGTTAGATATTCCCTGTAAGTGTCATGACTTCTACCTTGTGTTTCTGTGGAAGGCAAGTACTGCACTGTGGTAATGAGAATCCAGTATTGGATCATGGCTGTGAAATGGCAGCACTCCATACTACAATCATATTGACAATATGTGGAAATATGAATATATTTCTGAAAAAAACATCAGTTTTATTATGAAAAGAAAGCTGCTTTCCACATGTTTGCTGTTTCTGTTCTCTGGCCCCATAGCTGAAGTTCACTGGGCATCCTATCCCTCACACTTGGCATCCTATCCCTCCCTCAGACTAAATCATACTTAGAATCCTACTACTCCACCCTCCAACAAACCCAAAATCACAAACAATTCAGTAAACCTCAAGGGGCGGAGGTTTGTGCACCTACCCTTTTTCCATGTTTTCTTTGTCACTAGTGGTGTATTACTTCTCTCTGTTTATTTCTGTTATGTCTCTCTTCCCTAACAATTCTACAACTGTGCTTTTTAATTTTTCTTTCCATACATTTTCTGCTCTCTCTCCCTTCTATCATGGCTCTTCACTATTAACTTTCCAGCACTCGTTAGGTTTTTCTCCATTTATCCTGCTCCGATCTTTCTTCTCTACTCCTTGTCTGTTCTTTGTCTTCTCTGTCCTCTCTTCTACATCCTTCATTCCCCCTGGTCTCCCTCTATATCTTTCTCCTTCCATTTAACACCTGTTTTAACAAGGTGCTAAAACAATTAGGGGGATTTATTTTGGCCCATCGTGAAAGCAGTTGGCAGCAGGTAATAACAGGGTTATCTCACCTGGTAAGGATAGAGCAGAGGGGAGCATTAGTAGTTCTTGGATTCTCCAGGGGCTGGTGGGGTTGGGCCAGGCTAGGGGCCTAGCACCACAGCAACTACCAGCATATCCACTTCACTTCTGTCAGGTCTAGGTGCAGTGACCCAGGCCCAGAATTTCTTTGCTTGGGATTTGCGGACACAGCAATCCTAAGCCAGGAGCTCTCAAATTCAAGCATTTTGGCTCTTCACGGCCAGAAGGAGGCCCATTCACAACAGAATCTCGCTGTACGCACCAAAAATCCGTGCAAGCTGCCACCAGCCTGTCTCTATTCACATCAGTATCGGCTGCTTGTAGGGGACCACCAGCAAAAAGCACCAGCCCGGCCATCCGTCACACCCGGCCTGCTCTTCCAGCCATGTTGATCACCACCTGTGACAATTTCCTTGCTCCTTGTGACCCCCTCTAAGGCAAATGGGACTCTTGGCACAAACCTTAAGAAGGCAACCTTTCAGTGGTACTAATCTGGGACTGTATTCGACAAGTGCCCAATCGCAGTCAACTTGAATTTATGAATTTGACCCTGTACAGAGCGACCAGATAGCTGTGGTTGGCGCTTTATGCTTTTAGGTGCCTTCTTGCAGTTTATTCTTTTAAAATTCATAACTCTGGTTGTACTGACTGGATTTTTGTAGTTTTGGACCAGTTTTATTTGCTAAATTCATTTCTACTATTCTAAGTTGGTGTGATATCTTTTTGTGTGGTGTTTTCACTGTTTTACTGTTTGAAGTGTTGCACAAATACTTTACACACTGCCTCTAAGTTGAGCCTGACAGCTCAGTATGAATCAATCACTCAATCAGGATTTGTAGAGTCGGACTAATCACCCATAAGGGTATCAGGGTGCTATGATCATGCTGCAACCAGTCGAAGAGCCAGGTCTTGGGTCCCTTTCTGAATTCTCTGAAGGAGGATGCTGTTTGGAGGTGGAGGGGAATGCTGTTTTCGGGACTTGGTGGTCAGGTAGGAGAAGGAGCATTCTCCGCTGTAGCTTCAGCAGATGTCAGGGTTGTGAGTGAGGGTAGGCGGACCATAGGTGTCTCAGGAATTGATGGTAGTTCAGGCAGTGATTGATGTATGCTCGTGTTTGGTCATGAAGGGCTTTGTAGGTGTGTGTCAGCATCTTGAATTGGCATCCCTTCTTGATGAGGAGCCTGTGGTGGTTCCTTTTGGAGATGTTGAAGATGAGTCTGGCGGCTGAGTTCTAAATTGTCTGAAGTTTGTTTAAGAGCTGGAAGATGATTCCTGCGTATTGTTTATTGCTGTAGTTGCGCCGGCTGGTGAGTAGGACTTGGGTGATGGTTTTCCTTGTGTTGACAGGGAGGCATCTGAAGATCTTTTGGAGCATGAGCAGGGTGTGAAAGCAGACAAAGGAGATTGCGTTGATCTAGTGTTTCATGGTGAGTTTGCTGTCCAGGATGATACCGAGGTTGTGGGCATGGTCTGTCGGTGTGTGTGTGGGTCTGAGTTCAGCCAGCCTCCAGGTATCTCTCCAAGGGGAGGTGTTGTTTTGAAAGATCAGCACCTCAGTCTTGTCCGTGTTGAGCTTCAGGCAGTTGTTCTTCATCCAGTCTGTGATTCTTGTCATGCAGTTGTGAAAGTTGGTCCTGGTGGTGGCTAGGTCTTCTGACAGCGAGAGGATGAGCTAATGTGTCATCTCCATAAGAAATGATGTTGAGGCCATGGCTTCTGATGATGTCAGCCAGGGGCATGATGTAGCTGTGTTGAATTGGGGGGTGCTGACGGATGAACCTTGCAGAATGCCCCAGATGATGCTCTTGGGCTCATATGTAAAGGGAAGTAGGTGGATTCTTTGGGTTCGTTCTGTGAGAAAGGAAGCCATGCAATTAAGGGTGTCTCCTTGGATCCCAATGAGGTGGAGTCTCTTGATGAGGGTGAGGTAGGATACATTGTTGGATACTGCTGGGAGGGTTCTGATGTCATTGGTGGCAGCGATCAGGGCGGTCTTAGTGTTGTAGTTTGCATAAAAGCCAGTCTGGAAGGTACCCATCAGGTTGTGGTTCTCCAGGTGTTCAGTGAGCTGTTGGTTGATGTTTTTTTCAAGGACTTTAGCAGAAAAAGGAAGCAGAGAAATAGGGCAGTAGTCCTTGAATTCACTGAAGTCGGCAGAGGGTTTCTTGAGGAGGGGTCCAATCTCTGAGTGTTTCCACAGACCAGAAAAGGTGGCGGTTGTGATGAATGTGTGATTTAGGTGAGTTTGCTGCTGATTTATTTGCTTCCTAGTTTGAAGAAGTGGTAGAGGTAGTTGCCCATTGGTTCTCTGAATTGGATGGAGTTCTTGGTGGCTGTGGTGCTCTGTGAGGTGAGCTGTTCCCAAGCAGTGAGTGAAGGATTGTGGGTGGAGTCTTTTGGCGTGAGAAGGCTGTACAGGTCGGTGGGTTGGGATTCTAAATGACTATAGATAGTGGATATCTTGTTTTGAAAGTAGTCTGCCAGAGTGTTGCAGAGTTCCTTGGAAGAGGGGATTGTGTTTTCAGTAGCTGACCAGCAGGAGAATGCTCTGACAATGTTGATGAGGTCATTGCTGTGTTTGGAGGAGGCTTCTGCCAGGGTGCATTTTTTCATCTCGTTTTTAGGCATTAATGGTAGTTGTTGAGGACTGATTTGAAGTTGACTCAGTCTGTTGGGTCTTTGCAGGTGTGCCATCATCTCTTTGAATGTTTGCAGTTGTGTTTCATGATCCTGAGCTCTTGTGTGTACCAACTGGCTTTTTTGGTGGATCCACTGGTCTTGGAGTGCTTGATGGGGTGACTCTGTCGGTGCAATTGGTGATCGAGTCAGAGAAGTTCCTGACTGCCTGCTTGACAAAGGATGCAGGGTTGGGCAGAGTGGTGTTGTGGGTGTGTGTCCATTGGGTCTCTGTCACTTTGTTCATGCTGCAGTGGGAGGAGGTGGGGATCTTGGTGGCAGAGCGCAGTGCACTTGTGATGGTAAAATGAATGATGGTGTGGTTGGGCCAGGTGAGTTTGGTGGTGTGGCTGTACTTGACTCTGTCACTGGCCATGAAGATTAGGTCTAGCATGTGTCCTGCACTGTGTGTGGGGTCGGTGACTAGTTGGGTGACGCCAATATTGCTCATGCTTTCCGGGAGGTTGGTGTTGTTGGTGCCTTCGAGGTTGTTGAGGTGGAACTTGAGGTTGCTAAGAAAGATATAGAAGGTCATTATGACCCCGGTGGTCGGTGCAAATGTGGCGGTAGTACCTTCAGCAGGCTGGCAGTACATACCACCACATTATGACATTGGCGGGTTGGCTGAAGCCAACCTGCCAATATACCACACAGACCGCCATGGCAGTACCACCTGCCGGGCCTGTGATAACAATCTCCAGCCTGGCAGCTGCTACTGTACCGCCTGAGGCATTATGACCCTGCCTACCGCCATGGTTTTCGTGGTGTTCATAACGCCACAAAAACCATGGCAGTAGGCCCTACCAGTGACAGGGAATTCCTTCCCTGTCACTAGTAGGAGGCCCAGCCACCCCTCTAACACTCCCTAGACAACACCATCCTCCTTCCATCCTCGCCCCCCCCTTCCAAACCTCCCCCCATACATGCACACTCGCAGGCACACACCACTCATTCACATACTCACACAGGCATACACGCATGCATCCATTCATTCACGCACAGATCCGTACACACATTCAAACTGAAACGCACACACTCATTCACATTTACATTCATACACACATTCTCACACATGGACACACACAAGCAAACAACACTACAAACTAATTTGCATTCACGCATACACTCACAGATTCATGCACACACCCCAACAACTCCTCCTCTTACCCGACTTACCTGCATCCAGAGGGTCTTCCAGCAGCGGACGGGATGGGGCACTGCTACTGCCAGGAGCGCCCACCAGCAGAACAACGCTAGGATGTATTATTTTTCATAATACAGCTGGCAGCGGTTTACTGGTGTGGCGCTGCTGGTGATAGCAGTGCCACCTTAACACCATCCGGCAGCATGGCCACAGCCAGATTTCCGCCCTTCTTGTGGCGGAAATCTGGCTGTGGTCTTATTATGGAGGACAAATGTTAACCATGGCTACTGTCTTTTGGCGGCCGTGGCGGTAGGCGGCATTTACCGCCATTGTCAAAATTAGGGCCATAATGTTTGTAGTTGATGGCAAGCGGTGTACTGAAATTCGGGATGGCCTTGCAGAAACTGGGATTGGTCCAGGGGCCTGCAATCGAGGGTGCTTCTGATGGTCATTCTGCCATTGATTTGGAGTTCGAAGTTGACGTTTGATTGGTGTAGTGTCATCTTTGGTGGTGGTGCACTGTGAGATTTCTCTCTGGATGATGACAATGCCACCTCTGTGTTTATTGGTGCGGTCCCGGTGTATCATCTTGTATCCACTGGGTGTTGCGGGAGCAATGTTGTGGTGGCAGCGGGGTTGAGCCACGTCTCTATGATGAAGACAACTTCGGGGTGAGGATGGTGATGATATCCCAGATTTTGATGGCATGTTTGCAGAGGAATCTGACTTTAAGCAGGAGGCAATCGAGTGATTCCGTCATGGGTGAAACAGTGGGTGTGGTGAGGGCCTCTGTGGAGGCTGGTAGTGATGAGCCACAGGTGAGGAGACAGTTGCAGCAGCTGAAAGATCTCGGAGTTGCGAGGCAGCAATTGTTGTTGTTGCAGTGTCAGTGGTTAAGGGCTCGGAGCTCATCGGTGGAGTATCTGCAGGTGGCAGGGGGACAAGGGTTCCTGGCCCTGGTCGGGCTCAAGGTATGAACAGGTACGGATGGGCCTGACTTTGGCACGCCTTTGGTGCACCTGCAGTGCACCCACTGAGCCGTCATGCTGAGACCTTCATTAAGTAGGTCTTGGGAGGGGGACGAGGTGCTGGGTGACGAGCTGGCTCCAGAAACACCACGATACCGAAAAGAAAGATAAATACCCTGCAATAAACTGCTTAAATTACAGAAAAGAAAAGTTAAACTGCAAAAAATGTCTCATATTGCACTAGCTAACTACCTGGAGGCAGAGTAACGTTGGTGCAGGAAAGGAAAAGTTAGGCGGGTGCAGGAAAATGCTAGCTATGACACTGAAAAGACTGAAATATGAGGGTAGCTCACTCAGAACAGGAAATGCTTGTGGAGACAGCATGGAGCACAGGCCAAAATGCTGGCACATGGCAGAGTCCCAGGAGACCTGCAGCTTTAGGTTAGTGAATTGGGGATCTGGTTAATGGGTTGCTCTGCGGCCTCCACTAAGTAGGTCGTGGGAGGGGGACAGAGCACTGAGTGGGGGGAGCAGTGAAAGGCAGAAAGGAGCTATGGCGCAGAGATTTGGCTCAAAAACGGCACAATACAGAAAGAAAAGTTAAACAAACTGCAAGAAACTGCTAGAATTACATAAACCAAAAGGAGAAGTTAAACACACTGCAAAAAAAAGCTAAGATTACACTGGCTAATTACCTGGAGGCAGAATACAGTTACAGATAGCAGCATGTTGATACAGGAAAGAAAAAGTTAGGTGAGTGCACGAAAAAGCTGGCTACCTCACTGAAGAGGCTGAAATATGAGGCTAGCTCACTCAGGGCAGGAAATGCTTATGCAGGCAGCATGGAGCACAGGGCAGTGCACTGGTAGCAAACAACGCTTGGCAGAGTCCTCAGAGACCTGCAGCACTTGCGGTTGCTGCTTGACCAGGGCTCACATCCAGTCAACCAGTAACCCAATTTCTAAAATCAAGTTATCAATATTATATTGCTATCTTTCTAACAGCCTGTAAAGTTCTAGGAAATGTGATGCAAACACACCATTTAAAGCCTTCCATATAATTAATACCATTCAGTACTGTCTCATCATCATGCAAAACAAAAACTCCCCCTTACAGTACCAAGGTTTAGGAACTCCCTCTAGTTTATTGAGACTTTCCTATCACTAGAAAAAAATACAAATTTAAATTCTTAAAGCAACAGTAAAACTGCAATAGAAGAGTGCAAGTACTAAAACTAAAAAAAACAAAAAAATTAAGCCGTTTTCAGATGTCACCCCGGGAAGAATTCCGAAGGAACTGGAGGTATAAATTGGTGTAGTCTTATTGGTTTTATTGAAGCACACATGGCTGTCTGAGAGGAAACTAGTGACTGCAGGCCACTGGCCACATGCCCACTAATGCTCACATCACCTGGTTTGACCTATCCACGATCCCCTTCCGCCCAACACCTGGACAATGGGCCAAATCTAACCCCCTCATTCTTTTACCAATTTCTTGAGTTATATGGAAAATGAATGCAGGTTTGGGTTTATTATTTTCTCCAAAATAAGGAAGAGCAAGGAGATTTGGGCCTGGTATTCAGTGGTTCACATGATAATGCCAGTACCAAGGATGATAACTCATAATCCCCAGATGAAGGTGCAAGAATAGTGGCCAGGATCAGAGATTACAGCCGAGGTGGTATCTCTGCATCTAGACTGGGGAAATAATAACGTGGCCCAGAGTTACTGAATATGTACACTGTTGCCAGAGTTTATCCTTATACTTCTGAAGCAGCTGTAATTTTGTTGTAGATCAAACATTTGAACACTGCACACACAATTAGTAATATTTCTGCATCTATGTTCCACATTGTTATTTAACTATTATTGCTATTTTCTTGGGCAATATGAATAGGAATAGAAATTTACATCTTGAATTTTCTCGGTCACAGAAGCATCTGCTGTGCTATGACTTTTAAAATATTGTTTATTGGTCTCGAACATAAAGAATTCTCAGAACACAGCGTGATCTGTAAATCTTCAGTTCTACAGACAGATGATCTCCAGAGATTACAGAAGTCTTTGGAAAAAAACAAGATTTATTTATAAGTTTTTGATAATACACAGACTCTGGAGTTTCGCCTTTGAGAAACTAACATACAGGCTCAGAGCCAATGGCCTCTCCTTGCAATTGAATCTCTCAAGTCAAGATATAATTTTAACTATCCCTTTTTGAAAGTTTGAAAATTTAACTGAATATTTCCAAAAGTTTAAAAAGAGGAAAGCACAAGTGTGTTAAGAATTTCAAGTAATTGGGGAGTGTATATAACATAGTGAACATCAGATGTGTTTATCTCAGTTAATATTAAGGTGTAAGAAATTAGATTCCTAATTGGGATGGCTGACCACTGACATCAAGGAATAATCACAATCCTTGTCAGGGTGAACCCTAAAAGTCACTAAATCAGGGGTCTCCATCCTTTTCTGAAGCGAGAGTTACTTCTGTTTAAGTAAAATCACCCTGCGCTATTAGCAAACGTTATCACTATAAAATAATGTCTACGTCTAGCAACATTACACTAATGACCACCCTAAGCAGGATTACCAGTATTGACCACCCAAGCCCTTTGGGTGACATACAGCTTTAAATGTTGGAAATGCAACCTTTAATCTTCAGCAGGCTTTCAGTTTCCATTTTGGGCAAACAAACTAAACCTTTTCTGAAAAATTTAACCTTTACTTTTAAAATATCAATTATTAATTTTAGGAAGTAGAGTTCCCCAACTTTGGATTTCCATCTAAAGCAAGTACTCACCTGTACAAATGATTCACAAGGACAGATCCTGCTTCAAACGTCCAGATATTAAAATCATAGGCCACGGATGCTCATCATAACACCATGGATGCCTGCAGAATACCAATAGTGTGCATAGTTATACCACGGCCACCATTGTGCTAAGACCGGACAAAATAATGCCCAGCATGCCCTCAATACATTAATCAGGGGTATTATGATATAAGCCATGGCCACCAATGTGTCACGGGTGGCTAAAGTTAGACCAGTCATGCTCTTAATATGTGAGTGATGGTTTATAGTATGTCACTAGTAGATAAAAAATGTCCACAATATATCAAAGATGATCATTATTCTGCAGTTACCACTATTAATTATTGAATGGACACAATTGCACCAGAGATTAACCCCTTACTATGAGGCGGCTGCATATACTTTTGGTGATCATTCATACCAGGGAAAATGTTCAAGGGTTGATACTGCTTGTGAAGGAGTGGGGCACAGTATCAAACACATGCACACAGGCACATATAGAAATACGCACACATGCAGAATAAAATACAGATGGATGCTATGGATGATCTTATTGCCTGAGCTCTGGATCCAGGCCCTGCTCTCCTCAGCTACTAGACTGATGTTGCACCTAGCTCAGACATTTTCACTCTGTTGCAGTGCCACACTCGGTGAGTTCAAACTCACTTCTGCTGCCACCCTTCTATGTCTGCCTACTGTTCACACACATAGCCCCTCATCATGACTTTGGCAGATGGAAAAGGCTGTTGGCCGAAGTCCCGCAGTCAGGTTACGGCTAGTGCGGTCCCATTCCTGTAGCCCCTTTTAAAAGTTTCCTGCTGAGTCAGTGGGCGGAAGCAGAGTTTCCACCCGCTGGCCCATCAGGAAACAGCCCACAACATGTTGCAGTGCATAGTGTGCACCAGCACCTATTGCGCTTTCACTGTCCGCAGACAGTGAAAAGCACAACGGGGATGGCAATGGGGGCCCCTGCACTACCCAAGCCAAGTGCATGGTCAGTGTGGGGGCCCCTATGGGGCCCCAAGCACCCCATCTCTGCCAGCCTTTACATGGCGGGGCTACTGCCATGAACATGCCAGCAGCAAGGGACTCATAATCCCCAGGGCATTGCTGCCCTGGTGGATCATGACCACCAGCACTGCCAGACCGACAACGTCATGATCTGGTGGTGCTGGCGGTCTGACCATGGCACAAAGGTCATAGTCGTAGTGTGGCTGCCAGATCCCCTCATTGGCAGTGGTCCGGCCGCCACCGCAGCCCTGGCAGTCTGAAGACCTCCAGGGTCGTAATGACCAGCATAGTGTGAGTGATAGAGCAAAGCCCACAACATGGCCAATCTCTAGGTGGCTTTGCTAGATTGTGAGTGGAGATAGTTGGTCATGTGGCAGACCCTGTTTGAATCATGAGACCCTGCTATTGTTTTAGCTGGACGCCACTCCAATGCTCTTGTGATATGCAGTGCAGCACATATTCTCTGAATGAGGCACATTATTTCACTTCACCTCTTAAAACTACCTTTAGTGTGCTTAACAGCTACAATTGGCTCATGTGCTGCATATTAGAGACGCCTGAACTAAACTAACCTGAGCTCAACCCTCTAGCTGCAATGTCACTGACCAGGCAGGGTTAACTTAGCACAATGTGTAAATTATTAGCCAAAACAGTGAGAAATTCAATATAATAATCAATAAAAATGTCAAAACAAATTAGCAGCATAGAGTAAATTGCCATAAATAAAATGACACCAAAATGACAAAAATCAAATTAGGGGAATCAGAGATATGAATTCTTTAGAGTTAAACTAAAAAAATTGTACCAAAAAGCAATAAATGCTAATGCAGGTCAACTGCTCACTGTAGATCATAACCTAGCTGCCATTTCAGGCCATCTGCAATGGACTGCTGGTCAGGTACAAAAAACAGGTTTGACCCGGTCAGAGGTTTCACCTTGGACTTGGCCTCAAAAATGGAAGTCAAAATTCTCCAACTGGGTAAGACATCAGGCTGTGTCCGAGGAGGCCTGCACAATGTTAGATAGCCATTTGACAAGGTACCGGTTAAGCTATTGGTTTAGGCAGAATAAGCTCTGAATGGGAAACTTCACATTTCATACCCTAGGAAGTTCTCCTGCCAGGCACCTTCATCTGGTCAGGAGTTTTAGGTCCAGACTTAGGACCTTATAAATCTGTTGGCGGTGTGTATACCCTATCACAATTGTGACAGAGTATACACACTGCCTATGTGAATGTCTGCCCATCTGTTTTAAGTGCAGGCAGCCTTTAGGTTTGGCTTTAGCAGTGATTCCTGCAAAAAGAAAAGATGGTGGACGGAATGCTGAACAAATCAAACATTGGCTTTGCAGGTTTGTCCTGGTGCTCCAGGGGTCCTCAAGTCCAAACAGGTTCCAAGTCCCAGATTTTCATGGGTGGTAGACGTCCAGTCAGACACAGCACTTGGGGAACAGAGATCACTCAAGCAAAGGCCACCAGCAGGGCCTCTGGTCAGCTGGCACTGGTCATCTGGAAGGTGCAGGAAAAGACCTCTTGTAGCTGTTTGTACCCCTGTAGCCAAACAGGAGGTTAGCAACTGACCCTCTGAAACCACTTCTTTGTACTGGGCACAACAGATAGCAGATCCAGCCCTTCAGAGCTCCTCTGAGATCACGGACAGCAGGTCTAGCCTTCTTCTGTTCTGATCCAGCGGTGTTCACAGGAGGGTACTATGTGATGCCACAATTATGCCTGGCACCTGATTGTGGGTGACTCCTGCCCCTCCGTCCCATCCTTCCCATAAGTAACCCTACCTACTATTGCTGTAATTCCAGTCTGCCGTACTACTATGCCACAGTGCCTCTCACTCCTCTAATCCAATGGTGAAGCAATTGTCCCCTTGTGCAGAGTCTCTATGCCAACCCAGAGGTGTGGGCATGGTGATGAGCAGCCTGTCCTCTCTGGTCACTCCATATCTGCTCTGGGAAGAGCTCTTGCTCTATGTGTTTTGATGCTTGCCTGACTGGAAACATAAAGTAAGGGGGCCTGAATAGATGCCGTGTGACACCTTCTTGCGACAGGGAGGAACCATGGAAGTAATAGGGGCTTGTTGTCATCCTGCCAGAGAAAACAAAAACTCCTCCTCGCTTCACTCCCAGGCCTTTGTTTGTGCTCTGGTGGGTTGTCCTCACAATTTGCACACCTTATTCTGGGTCATCCACCAGTTGGGTAACAGTTGGTTGGCTCATGTAAATTAGACTTCAGAAGTTTCAGGTAGGAAAAAGTTAGCTTTCTAAAATTTCTAGTCCTTAATATTTATTGAAATACAACTTCACAATTGGCTTGAACTTTTAATAGGTATTAACAACAGTTGTTAAAAACAGGGCTTCATGATTGATTTTAGCTTCTAATAAATATTAAAAAGAGTTGTTGACTCGTTTTCCAGCTGGCCCCTGACTAGAGCTAGCTGAATTAATATGTAATGCTGCTTCCAATATTTCTCTATGGGCCAGCCAGCTTTCCTAGAGTGACAATAGGTTTGGCACTGTAAGGGCATGTTAATATTACATTTCAACATGTCCTACTTTTAAAAAGCATTTACACTGCTTTGTGGCCTAAAATATCTACATAGGGATGAGTATTAATATTTAAAGGGTATGGGGGTTAAGCTATCAAACTATTGACAGGTTGAATTGCAGTTTATCCACTGCTGCCATCAGGCTACAATTTTAGGCCTGAAGCCATGTTCCCATCACCGTGTAGTGATGGTTAACAACTGAAAATTTGACAGGTATAAATAGCCACCCCACATTGCAGGGAGATCTAACAATTTAGAGCTTTCCCCCATGTCCCATTCGAGTAGTTTCTCAGTAATATTTTTATGGCCTAACATTTACTTGAAAAAGGCAAAGAAGTAATTTCAAATTTTATACAATTCTCACAATCACAGATCAATGAGCTGCAGAGCTAGCTCTATCTGACTAGTTCATACAGCAGTACTATTTTTCAAGTTACAAAGACCATATTGGATGTATTGCATGAAAATCTACATGCTCAGGCCTACAACAGCAGTTGTTATAATATTCGAAGAAGCTTTATCAATGCAGTTGATGAAATGCTTGTACATGTGTCATGACACAAAAGCCATATCAGCAAGTGCTCTCTGGTTCTAAGGTAACAAGATCAGAAATAAGCCTCCCAAACTCAGCATGAACTGACCTTCAAATATCATCTTAAATATGTTTCAGACTTGTTAAGTAAAGGTAATTGTTGCTAAAGCCTTTGAAGAATTAGATGCTCACTGACTTTCTTACTTTTCTGATCCAGCAGAGACATTGAAAACCCACCATGTGCCCTCCTGGCAGTTAACCCTCAGTGTGACACGTGTGCATTTTCAAATGTGGGCGGGGGTTGCATTGGGAAAAGTGAGAGAGAGAGTCTGAGGTTTTCTCCTTCAGTTTGTCTATATCATGTGATTGGAAGTAACCTGTCCATTCTGTATTGGTGTTGCAATGTGCTGGCTTTATTATGTATGGCTCTACATGATACTGTTTTAGAATACGAAAATAAACAAATGAGTGTGATGATATAATTGTGTCTCATTAGTCACAATGTTCCCAACATGCTAATCTCGCCATTGATTTATATGCCTGAGTATTGCTTCTGACCGCTATGATTGCACATGAGGAGACCATATTTTCTATGGATCAACATTTTCATATGACAGCAGTTTTAATTTACTTACCAGTTAGATGACATGAAATAAAAGCTGACTGAGGATTCAAAAGGCCAGGGCACTCATATGAAATAAGATAAGAGTCTGTACAGTTAAGTTCTTGGTCTCCGGAAAATCAATATATAATCCAAACAGAGTTAAAGTTCAGTGTCTTTATTCTTGTGCGAGGTTTTCATACATGTTCATCACATCAGAAAGATTCCATATGTGGTCATCACAACAACATCCAACAGCCAACACGTGTTTCGTCTCCAAGAAATTAATCTCATTGACTTCCTCAGGGCTGTAAGAAACATAATAATGAGCTTCGTCATAATCTGGAGTTATACATGATTATGGAAAATTAATACCTGGCACTAAAATCGTGGCAAAGTCCTTCACCAGTACCACGTGAGTGTCTAAAATCATCAAGTGACATTACCAAATGGAGCCACAGAGAAAAAACTGTGATTACAGTTTACCACAAGTGATAAACTTGTTATTATTATAAATATCACCAAAAGTTTGATATGCACGTGAAACGAAGTAGAAATTGAGAATTAGAAATAGGGATGAAGACTCCCACTAGATATGTGACGATGAGAAATGGAAACTAAGGTTGAGAAATATACTCTTGATGACAGGGTGTCATTAGGAAAAAAGGAAACAGAAAGGTGTCATAACACCAAGAATTTGGTGAGTGAGTGTGCTAAATTAACATTCGCAAGTGTGTCTGAACAAAGAAAAACGTACCAAAATATAGGTAAGGTGTTAACATGAAAGATGGCTTATCCTAATCAAGTAAAACTCTTCAAGATAATGTACGATCTGAAATAAAATTATTGTAAGTCATTAGGAGGAAGATAATGAGTATGCTGAATTTAAAAGGAACTAACAAAAGGACTATCACGTACCAATAGAGAAAGAGTAGTGGAAATCACGTGACGGGTGCAAAACACTATTATCCCCGAGTCTTCGTGAGGGAGTACTCATAAGTCAGCACGTTTGGATCCAAAATCTTTTACGGTACGATCTAGAAGAGAAGATCGCAATACTAAGGAAGTAGTGACAAGCATAAGCAATATGGCATAAATCTAAAAGTAAAAAGTCACGTACCTATAAACAAAACAGTTCTTTTGGGTAAAGTCTTGCGTTGGGGGCACTGTGTCTTGCTTCCCGATAATTAAGCTGGTGTGTATGTAGAGAAAAAGGACGTGTAAGCCCTCCGTCTCATTTAAAACAGATGATAATCATATGTTGCTTCTAAGTTGAGCAACCAGACTCAGCCCCCTCAAAATAAAGTGCAAAATACATAAGTTTACATTGATGTCACCTACCTAGAGGTATGAGGTATAGAAGAGACACAGAGTAAGGTCTCAGGAGTGTGTGTGAAATTCTTCGGCATGACGGACAGTATGTTTGTTTGGTCCTTCTTTTATTCGATGATGAGAATCATCGGCTGGTCCGAAATAGAAAAAGGACAGAGTGTTAAAAGAAAAAGATGGGCACCATCTTGAAATTGCTATGCATTAATTAATGCAAACAGCCTTAGGCTTACAAAATTGATTGAAAGACACCGAATAAGGTGTCACACGACACAGAGTAAGGTCTCAGGAGTGTGTATAAAATTCTTCGGCATGACGGGCAGTATGTTTATTTGGTCCTTCTTTTAATTGATGAGGAGAATAATGTAACTTAGAAGTAATTTGTTCGAAGGGTCCCAAGAATAAGAGATGATACAAAATAGTAAAAACAAAGTGTAGAGAATTACACCTTAGAAGACGTGAATGTACTTGGATCCTCAAATTAAGAGCAGTGGAGGAAGGTCGTAACACAAATTATGAAATGGAGTACTTCCTAGGTGATTAATTTTACTATCATAATAACGTATAATTTGTACACTGTATGTCAAAATATGAACTTAATCATTACTGTCAAACTCTATCAACATAGTATACAACACTACCTAATATGGAAGAATGAGCCCAGTTTAATTCTGGTGCTAAGATGGTGAACTCTGTTCAAATGTGGAGTGTTACTATTATTACAGTATTTACATTACATATGAATTCACACTTTATTGGTAAGTATCACCAATCTTTGATGATCACATGAAACGAATAATTAGGACGATGACTACTTAGGATTACTTGGCTGATTACACTTTGTTTTTACTATTTTGTATCATCTCTTATTCTTGGGACCCTTCAAACAAATTTTATTACAAGAACGGAGGCTCCTATTATGCTTCCTTTTCTTGCTTTATTTGAATAGCAGCCGAGATAACATAAACAACAAGAACTACATATCCCATGAATCAAGGAAAAAAGATGTCATTCATGAAGTCATAACCAATAACCAATAGAAAACGCCCAACCCCAATAACTATCTTAACTGCGAACAACATGCCCTCTTTTCTTGCTGCTCGCAGTCAAGATAAGTTCTATTTTCCCTCATTACATAATCTGTGTCGTGTATTATATGTATTTTGTGTTTTTATGTGTTCGATTAACTTTTAAATTGTGTAATTAGTCAGCTTTCGGTTTTTAAAAAAGCGAGCGCTTTCTTCACACTTCGTTGGGTGAGCCGAACGCTCTTCAGAACGTTCGGCTCTCCCGCCTCGCTCTTCTGAGGTACGCGTTTCATTAGAGCGCTTACCTCAGGAGAGCTCGGCTGGCAGCGGCGACGCATCTCCACGGAAACTTCTCTTTCTTCTTTGGAGATTCCGTGGCTCCTCAGCTGATCGCTGAGCGCGTCTGGAGCATTTCAAAGGAATCTGTTCCTGCTTCGAGGGAGGCGAGGAGCGTGCCACGCCTCCTCTAACCTTTTTTGGTGGTTGGGGGAGTGTCATCCATTTTACATTCCTCTTCCACACACCCACAGCCCAGAATATTTTAACCCCTTGTTTACTGGTTTATTTTTAAACTTCTGACTATCCTTTTCTATTTGTGAGCTTTCTGCCTGGCGTTTCTTAATTTTTTCTTTCTTAATTTTTTTCTTAATTTCTTATCAGGCAATGTCTAAAAAAGTGGCAGAACATCCTAGTGAGGTTGATATGGATAATTTTTGTGCTGATTTGAATTCTTTTATTCAAGATCCTGTTCAGCAGGCTGTGTCAACGTCTATGTTGCATTTGTCAAAACAATTGGAATTATCTTTTAAAAAATTGTCCTCCCAGAATACCAATGTTTCTGAACCAATCAAAAGTAAGAAGCGCACTATTTCTAAAGTACAAGCAATGTCGAGTGCTGACGAGTCTCCCCAGGTTGCTGGTCCTTCACCCCGTAAGGAGTTTAATACGGTGGCAAAGGGTCCCTCTCCTCTTAATAAAACACAGTTGAGGGACACTGATGATGATATGGAATATGATGATGGGGAGAATGACAATATTCAGGGTTCTGATGATCCCTGGCAAAGGCCTCTGGAGAAAAGGCAAAAAAAATATCTTTCTGATTCAAGTCCATCTTCATTTGTTAATGATTTTACTGTTCTTGATGCTCTGGGGGAACCAATGTTTGATCCCACTTTGATACACAATCCAAACTCCACTGAATAGTTCCCGTCTGATCACGTGGCGGAATATGTTTTGCTTCATTTAAGACACTCTTTGGACAAAGCCACGAGAAATAAATTGCGCTCTGAATGTCCCCGTCCCTCCCTTCCGCACAGCATCACTTCCACGCCTGTTATTGATCCTAATATGGTTTTATTTTTCTCTACGTTTGGTAAGGATCCTAAGAAAGGGGTCGACAGAGCATGGTCTGTTTGCCAAGACAGACTTTTAGACTTGGTTGGTCCTTTGACCAGGATTCTTGATTTGGCTGAAGATGCCAGGTTGGAAGGCTCACAAATTGATCCTGATACCCTTTCTAACTGGGCCCAGCGGGCAATTTGTATTTTGGGCAACGCAAACACAGCTATTTCCCAGGAGAGACGAAAGAGTCTTTTGCTCAAAATGGATCCTAAATTGGGCAGCTTGGCTGCCAGGGAAGAAGGACAGCAAGCTAACGGTCTTCTTTTTGGGGACTCGATTATTAAAGAACTCAGTAGATACGTTTCTACCTTTGCAACACTGGATAAGGCTCAGGTCTTGATGAAGAAGATTTTCAGCTCCAGGGTTTTTGGGAGGGCCAGTAAAGGAAGGAACCGCTTTACCGGCTGCTTCACCTCCCGTGGTGGCAGTTCCTTTCGAGGCTCCTCCTTCTACTCCCCTGAATTCAGACCTCAGTTCTATCCTCAAAGAGGGAGAGGGTTCAGGAGCAGAGGTTACCATCATAGAGGAGGACAAGTCTCAGGTAAGAGATTTAAATTTTGGCCCTCTTCCTGTAGGAGGTCGATTAGCTCATTTTCTTCCAAATTGGTATCAAATTACCGCGGACCCTTGGGTTCTTCAGACCATTCAGGGGTACTGCATAGATCTATATCAGGTTCCCAGCCAATCTTCCCCTCCTCCCCCTCTAAAGTTTTCCCAGGAACAATCTTGTTTGATAAAATTACAGATTTTATCTTTACTTTAAAAAAATGTGATAGAAGAAACATGCTTTCACCCCTCGGGTTTTCTCAGTACCATTTTTCTGGTCCAAAAGAAAAACAAAAAGTTTCGGCCAGTGATAAACCTAAAATTGTTCAACAACTATGTTGTTTACAACCATTTCAAAATGGAAACGATGCTCCATCTCAGGGACATTTTGTTGGAAGGCGATTGGTTCGTTCGGCTGGATCTCCAGGACGCTTATTTTGCGATTCCTATCCATCATTTTTACAGGAAATTCCTGCAGTTTCAATGGGAAGGTTCGATTTTCCAGTTCAAGGCACTCCCTTTCAGACTCGCTTCGGCTCCATGGTGCTTCACAAAGGTGATGAAGCCAGTGGTAGCTTATTTAAGAGCTGAGGGATTAAGATTGATCATCTATCTAGACGATTTTCTCATAATGGCTTAGAACAAGGACACCCTGTTGGAGCATTTACACATTTCCCTTCATCTGTTGCAGTCCCTAGGTTTTCTGGGAAACATGGAAAAGTCTTCTCTGGTTCCCTCGACTCAGGCGGAATTTCTGGGGTTCCTCATAGATTCCAAAACTACATCTCTGTCTCTACCCCAACAGAAGGTAAGTCGAATAAAACACGAGCTGCGGCAGGTCCTCAGTCTTTCCCATCTTTCTCTTCGATCTCTAGCAAGAATTGTAGGCCTCTTGGCCTCATCCATTTAGAAAATATTTCCAGGTCCGTTACATTACAGAGCTCTTCAGAGGCTAAAGATTCGTCATCTCCGCGGGGGTCTTCGGTACTCAGATGTAATTCAGTTGGATCAGGACTCTCATGCAGAGATACGGTGGTGGCTCGATCATTTGGAAGCCTGGAACGGAAGAGCAATTTTCTCTTCGGCCCCAGATCTAGTATTAGAATCCGATGCAAGTCGGACAGGTTGGGGCGCAAGATGTGGCAACATCTCGATTGGGGGTGTATGGTCAGAGAGGGAGTCTGCTCTGCACATCAATTGTTTAGAGATGCTTGCAGGCTCCTTTGCACTAAAGACTTTCGCAAAGGACAAGGTAAGTTGTTCTATTCTTTTAAAGTTGGACAACATTTCCGCAGTAAAGTATGTCAATCATCTTGGAGGAACAAGATCCAAGCACCTTGCGGATTTAGCCAAAAGCTTTTGGGAGCTTTGCCTTCTTCGAAAATTATCAGTCACGGCACAATATCTACCGGGCAAAATGAACACAATAGCGGATTGGTGTTCACGCTACCTAAAAGATTCCAGCGATTGGCGGCTTCATCCTTTAGTGTTCAACAAACTTTCTTCAAAATTCGGTGCCATGTCGATAGATCAGTTCGCTTCGCGATTAAATTCTCACCTCCCAAAGTTTTACAGCTGGAGACCGGATCCTCAAGCTCTTGCTACGGACGCTTTTCTCCAGGACTGGTCTTTCCATCTCAATTATGCCTTTCATCCTTTTATGATGATAGCCAGAGTCCTGGCCCAGGTTCATCGTCAACGAGCCTCCCTGGTCTTAGTGACCCCCTTTTGGCGAACCCAGCCTTGGTTCCCTTCGGTTCTGGAACTGTCAATAGATTTTCCGGTCCTGATTCCTTCTTTTCCAGAGCTCCTTCTCGATCCTGAGGGTCGTCCTCACGATATGGTTCTCAACCACACCTTAACTCTGGTAGCATGGAAGATTTCGGGTCAGCCTGGAGAACCCCCGGAATTTCGGAGGAAGCTGCCCAGTATATCCGCCACTCTTGGGCTCCAGGAACGACTAAGGCTTACAAGTCTGCCTGGTTGGTCTGGTGTGGCTGGTGTTTGGACAGGAATTCAGATCCCTTTTCAGCCAATGTGACTTTAGTCATAAATTTTTTTGCGTCTCCAGCCTCCCAGGGCATGCAGAACAGTGAATACTTATAGATCTGCTATTTCTGCAGAACATATTCAAATTGATGGAAAACCTGTTGGGGAACATCCTTTGGTGTGCCGTCTTTTGAAGGGAGTAAGATTTTCCAATCCCCCTGCATCTAGATTTACTCATTTATGGGATGTGAATTTGGTTTTGAATTTATTAAACTCTTGGCTCGATAATGAATTGCTCTCTCTGAAGTGTCTTTCAGCAAAGTTAACTATGTTGTTATGCTTAGTTTCTTTGAAACGTGTTTCTGATGTTAGAGCTTGGGATGTATCCTCTGTCCAGTTTTCTCCTTCTAATGTGTCTTTCAGGGTTCATAGAAGAACTAAGGCTAACATTTCTGTGATTCATTACCCGTACTTTCCTTTGCATCCTAAACTCTGTGTTGGTAAATGTTTAAAAGTCTACATTGCTAAAACCGCAGATTTAAGAACGTCCTCCTCTCCCCAGTTACTTAGTTCTTTCTCTAAACCTCTTAAGCCCGTCTCTTCCCCTACCCTTGCTCGATGGGTTAAATGGGTTATGACCCTTGCGGGTATTGACACCAGTTCATTTGAAGCACATTCTGCCAGAGGTGCTATGGCTTCTAAGGCCCTTTGGGCTGGAGCTCGCTTGGAGGACATTCTTAGATCAGCAGATTGGTCTAATGTCACCACTTTTAGGACTTTTTATTGCAAACCTATTTCTTCTGTGGCTGATTCTGTTATTAATATGCTTTAAACAAGTATAATAGCAGCCTCCGTTCTTGTAATAAAATTCAGATGTTCCTAGCTTTAGTGAAGGAAAGTCTAGATTTTATTAAAGACACGGAGGCGAGTATTATCCCACCGCTTTTATTAACCCACCCATTTCTATTTCAGTGCCGGCTCCCCCTGCACCACTTGCTTCATCTTGAAGATACTGGTTCAGTGTCTAAGACCCTTCCTCAGGAAGTTCTTTCTTCTGGCACTTTCCACGATCATCGGTTAATGCTTTCCGGATGTTGTGATGACCACCTGAAGCCGATTCCTCCGTCAACCCTGGACTTTGCAAAATACTTTTTTACGTTATTGATGGCTTTTTCCATTATTTTGGTTATTATTCCTTTGTTTCGTCCGCCTTGATCTGCTCCTGCAAGAAAGGAGGGCTTGTTGTTCGCAGTTAAGATAGTTATTGGGGTTGGGCGTTTTCTATTGGTTATTGGTTATGACTTCATGAATGACATCTTTTTTCCTTGATTCATGGGATATGTAGTTCTTGTTGTTTATGTTATCTTGGCTGCTATTCAAATAAAGCAAGCAACGGAAGCATAATACTCGCTTCCGTGTCTTTAATCAAATCTAGACTTTCCTTCACTAAAGCTAGGAAAATCTGAATTACTTATAAGTTACATTATTCTCCTCATCAATTAAAAGAAGGACCAAATAAACATACTGCCCGTCATGCCGAGGAATTTTATACACACTCCTGAGACCTTACTCTGTGTCGTGTGACACCTTATTCGGTATCTTTCTATCAATTTTGTAAGCGCCTAAGGCTGTTCGCTTTAATTAATGCATAGCAGTTTCAAGATGGCACCCATTTTTTCTTTTAACACGCTGTCCTTTTTCTGTTTCGGGCCAGCCGATGATTCTCATCATTGATTAAAAGAAGGGCCAAACAAACATACTGCCCGTCATGCTGAAGAATTTTATACACACTCCTGAGACCTTACTCTGTGTCGTGTAAGACCTTGTTTGGTATCTTTCTATCAATTTTTGTAAGCACCTAAGATTATTCGCATTAGATAATGCTTAGCAAATTCATCCACCCATTTGGACACTGTCTTTTAGTTGTGTCTTTCACACTCCAAGATGGCGCCCACTTTTTCTTTCAACACTCTGTCCTTTTTCTATTTCGGACCTGCCGAAGATTCTCATCATCGAATAAAAGAAGGACCAAACAAACGTACTGCCCGTCATATCGAGGAGTTTCACACACACTCCTGAGACCTTACTTTGTATCTCTTCTATACCTTATACCTCTAGGTAGGTGGCATTAATGTTACCGTATGTATTTTGCACTTTATTTTGAGGGGGCTGAGTCTGGTTGCTCAACTTAGAACCAACATATGATTATAATCTTTGTTACATCGGTTTTAGATGAGACCGAGGGCTTACACGTCCTTTTTCTCTACATACACGCCAGCTTAATTATCGGGGAACAAGACACAGCGCCCCCAACACAAGACTTTATCCAAAAGAACTGTTTTGTTTATAGGTACGTGACCTTTTACTTTTAGATTTATGCCATATTGCTTATGCTTGTCACTACTTCCTTAGTATAGCGATCTTCTCTTCTAGATCGCACCGTAAAAGATTTTGGATCCATACGTGCTGACTTATGAGTACTCCCTCACGAAGACTCGGGGATAATAGTGTTTTGCCCCCGTCACGTGATTCCCACTACTCTTTCTCTATTGGTACGTGATAGTCCTTTTGTTAGTTCCTTTTAAATTCAGCTTACTCATTATCTCCCTCCTAATGACTTACAATCATTTTATTTCAGATCGTACATTATCTTGAAGAGTTTTACTTGATTAGGATAAGCCAGCTATTCATGTTAACACCTTACTTATATTTTGGTACGTTTTTCTTTATTCAGACACACTTGCGAATGCTTAATTTAGCACACTCACTCACCAATTTCCTAGGTGTTATGACGCATTTCTGTTTCCTTTTTTCCTAATGACACCCTGTCATCAAGAGTATATTTCTCAACCTTAGTTTCCGTTTCTCATTGCCACATATCTAGTGGGAGTCTCTATCCCTATTTCTAATTCTCAATTTCTACTTCGTTTCACATGCACATCAAACTTTTGGTGATATTTATAATAATAATAAGTTTATCACTTGTGGTAAACTGTAATCACAGTTTTCTCTCTGTGGCTCCGTTTGGTAATGTCACTTGATGATTTTAGACACTCATGTGGTACTCGTGAAGGACTTGGCCACGATTTTAGTGACAGGTATTAATTTTCCATAATCATGTATAACTACAGATTATGACCAAGCTCATTAATATGTTTCTTACAGCCCTGAGTAAGTCAATGAGATTAATTTCTCAGAGACGAAACACGTTTTGGCTGTTGGATGTTGTTGTGATGACCACATATGGAATCTTTCTGATGTGATGAACATGTATGAAAACCTCGCACAAGAATAAAGACACTGAACTTTAACTCTGTTTGGCTTAAATATTGATTTTCCAAAGACCAAGAACCTAACTGTACAGACTCTTATCTTATTTCATACGAGTGCCCTGGCCTTTTGAATCAGTTTGGTTTTTCCTATTGGAGAAACACTGGAGGTGCTGGGAGGACCCTCCGTTCGGGAGCACCGTATTTACTATCTATTGTTAAAGAAATGTTTTGGTGATATTCTGTTAGCGCCTATCCCGATAATTTTACCCCCTTTCTTAAAAGCTGACTGAGGTTTCCTTTTATCTCTGGCGTTGTAGTGCTTGGTTCACTAACAGAATCTTTGTCTTTGAAACTCCTGAACATCTCGTAATTTGCATAGGTCCTATGAGGTTCTTCTAGGGGCTATAACTTAGTTCAATTTGTATACTATTGTTTCCTTATACTTAACTGTCTTTGTTATTTTCTTCTAATCTTTCCTTTTTGATGGTTGTTAGCTGCCCACCAGTTCTACAATTGCTTCTCTTATTTTTTTTTTTCAGCAGGATCAAAACGTAAATTATTTATATTGAACTGGTGCTGTTCAGATAAATTGCTGCCCACAACAATGGGCAACACAGTAGGCAATCAAGTCATGTGAATAAGTAATGCCTTATTTAATTTGAAATCTAACTTGCTTCTCTCTCAATACCTTCAAAACAATCGCACTAACTTTGTAGTTTTTTCTAAACTCACAGTTACAGTTACTGTTGCTGCTGTTAATCGCTACAGGATGCAGGCAGTGAGGTTGCAAAACCCATAATTAAGGGACCTGCATTTATGAACTGTCGCAGGCCAAGATTCAGGTGAGTACAGGTGAATTCTGGAGTACTGATGAAACAATTCCTCCCATTTTGAAAATGGAAGTGTTTTTATAAAGAATTGCACCCAAAATGTAGACTGCTTTCCCGATATCTTGAGAAGTGTGGCAGGACTTAAAAGACCTGAAAAGGAATCTTTAGATAGTGTAGTGGTGGGTAAGCCTCGACCTTAATCTAATCCATAATCATAGGGGCCAGGAGACATCTGATGGGTTTCCTGCAAGGACGCTGGTGAGATTGGGACAAGGTGGTGAACCAGGGGGCATGTGGTAGGAAAATGAAGATCAGGATAGCAAGGAAAAGTGGGCATGGCAGTGGAAGGGGCAGGGGGCCTGACAGTGCTGTGCTTCAGTCTTCTGTGCAAGGAGTAAAGGAGGTGGAGAGAATTAAAAGTGGAGAAATGAGCGCAGTGCAAGCATTTATGTTGCTTTTCTTGGGTTTTCATTACAGCCATGCGTGACAGATGAGAATCCTGTGAAAAGTTGAATTTGCATTCACTTGACAGGAAATTCAAATAATGAACATCATTAGTAATAGGATATGTTTCAGTGGATAGGTAGCTTGCATGTGGATGATAGTCGTACTGGTAGGCTGCAGATACTCTAAATCATTGTGTAATAACATTCTAGGGATAGTAGCAGATGACTCAAGGTGCTGGCAGTTCCACCTTTATTTCCAAAGAGTTACTGAATTGAAAGCAACCTCAATGGCTTTGCCACATGACATTAAGATAATTTCTCAAAAAGAGGTGTTTTTGTTGTCTGTTCAAAGTAAAATAATTTAATTAGCAAAGAGAATAGAGAATACAGATGAGGAGGCCCATGGGCGGGGTGCATTGACTGAAGGAACTTGTGACACCTGGCCCATGGACCCAGCAAAAGATGGGCTGAATGCCAGAGGTGGACCTATGTGTTTGTCAACTCATCAGTGGGCCTACTTATCCTTGCCCTATTTGGCCTAACCCTTCACTCTGGCAAGGTGGTGAAATCATTTTGGGTGATACCTCCAACACACAGCAGCTATCCTTTCTGGGATAGAGAGGCAGTCATCCCCAAAAAGGCCAATAGGCCAATGCTGCATGAGCCACACTGATCCCTTTCTCTCTTTCTCCTCATGGGAGGTCCATAGACTGTCCCTTCCTTGTGCTCCTAGTCTCATCTTGATTGCCACTGCCCATCCTTTGCCCAGATATGCCCCTGGATCTAGGAAATATAACATTTCATCCTGGGGGAGGACTATAGCTGGGCTGTCGTCGGAGTACCTCCTACTACCTGTTGGAGCACCGTCTTTTTTTGGGGGCCTCTATCTGGATTCTCATGATATTGGGTGTACCTGAAACTCCTCAGCGCAAAGATTGCGGCTACTGCAGTTTTATTCATGGGGCATGTGAGTAGCACCCCCACATAGACACTTGTATCAACCCTGAGGGGGCTCCTACTCCTAAGGTCCACCAGTGGGCCCTCCTCTACTCCTGGGACCCAATGGTGGACCACACCTTGGCTGCCTATTGCCAACTACTCTTTTAAGAAGTGGTTGCATGCAACTAACTTCCAGCCCCACCAGCACTGCCCACAGACCGACTCAGGTCACTGTGATGGCCATTGAGGTCATATTGAAAGAGATCTTAGCCAAAGGGGCCACCCTATTGACTATGACTGTCAAATTGGCCAGTCTCACCTCAGAGGCTAAAACCCTGTGTATGGAGGTGACCACCATCCAGTCCCACCTACATACACTTGATCAATGTGTGGTGCACATGGAATCACAATATGTGGCCTTATTGGATTGAGGAAGGGAGATTAATTTCCCCCTGCAAAATGTTACAGATTTGGAAAACATGTCTTGGTGGGAAAATATCCATGTCTTTTTCTTGAGGGAGAGGAAGAAGATAAATTGACCTTTTTTGGGACTCTTCTTCTCAAGTTCTTGGAGCGCGGCTTCTCTGAACTTCTGGAATTCCAAAGAGTACATAGGGTCCAATCATGCTCCTCAATCCCGGGCTGACCGCCCCTCCTAATTATTGCCTGTCTTCATCATCAGTCTGCCAGGATCATCATCCAGGCAGCAAAACACTTCTTATCCCCACTGGTCTTTGAAGCCCGTCGAATCTCTACCTCTTCAGAATATTCTTCGGCCACCAACACCAGATGGAAAAAGTTCCTCATTCAACGGCTTCGACTTCAGGGCTGGGACATTAAGGCCCGTATTTATACTTTTTTTAGCACCTCATTTGCGCTTCTTTTCAACACAGAAACGGCACAAACTTACAAAATACAAATGTATTTTGTAAATTTGCGCCGCTTTTGCGTAAAAAAATGACGCAAATGCAGCGCAAAAAAAGTATAAATATGGGCCTAAATACGGGCAACTTGACCCAGCCCACAGGCGGATTACCATTTATGGAAAGATTAGAATGGCCTGCAATTCTTTCTAGACACATTCAAGGAACCCTGGATGGATATGAGGCCCCCCCCAGATGCCTCCACCACCTTCCCTTCCTGCTGACACTACTGGGTCTCTTGCCCAGCCACATAAGAGACTCTAGACAGTGCCAAGACATTGAGAATAGGATCAAATGAGTCTCAATCAGGTGATGGAGGCTCTGCATAAAGAGAGAGATAGAGCAAAGTCACTGTCACCGCTCACGCAATATTCTGCCCCTGGTACACTACCAACTCCCCCCCAGTGAACTGCCAGAGATGCATCTGCTTAATGCTCCCCTTTACCTTATTGTATGTGGCATCTCCAGAATCCTTGGTATGGGCAGAATAGACATCATATTCTTATCCAATGCCATATTTGCATATGCTTATCTGTTGCCTCCCTCAACCTGCTTAATCCATGTACTACACGGACCATTGAGCTCCTCCACTTGGGTGATGCCTAAAACTTCTCTGGTCACTTCTAGGCTAGTACTGGGCCACCCATGGCCACTGTACCCCTGAAAGGAGGAACCTGAACTGAAGTAGCTGTCTAAGAGATCACAGGTCCCTGGGGGCCACATACTCCCCCTCCTATACTGTTCCTCCAGCACTATTGGCTACCTGTTCCTCGATAAATGTGCCTTACCCACAGCTTATTTACTAGGCGTTCCCCTTCCCCCATCATGTTCTGTAACCTTGTGAAGTCCTTTCTCATCTTACTCATCATACTCTCTTCTGACACTCACCGAAGTATGCATCTGCCCCTCTCGATAGCCCTACTGAATGTCAATGGCATGACACATTATATAAAATGCAAAAAAGTTCTGCATTACCTCTGCACACAATGAGTTGATATTGCACTTATTCAGGAAATGCACCTATCCATGGAAGAACCCCTAAAACTTAAACAGGATTGGGTGGACACAGTGATTAGCAGTAATTGTGAACTGGGGTCTGATAGTATGCTGTCAACCACCTGGAGCTGCTGGAAGAAATGTGGGATGACCATTCTCCTCCACAGACCCTCTCCTGAAAAGTCCTCAGGAAATGGACAGACAAAGAAGGCCAATGGGTCTTTGCCAAATTCCAGACAAGACCAGTTTCTTGGCTAGACTCTCCTGGATCAATCAGTGGTACTTGTTGAGAGTGAGATTTTCAACCCAAGGAGGGTGCTTCTGGCCTCGTCAGGCTGCTGCTGGCAGTCAAAGAGGCAGGTTTTGAGTGTCTTTCTGAAGTCCTTCAGGGAAGGGGAGGTGCGCAGGTGGAGTGGTGGATCGTTCCAGGATCTGGTGGTAAGGTGGAAGAAGTAGTACCCTCCGTAGCATTCCCAGTGGATGCTGGGAATGCATGCCTGAGTAAGGGGGGCTGATCAGAGGTCTCTGGTTGGTTGGCGGAAAGAGAGATGGCTGCTAAGTAGGCAGGCCCAGGGCTTTGCACGCATGTGTCAGGAGCTTGAAGAGGCATCTCTTTTGGAAGGGGAGCTAATGGAGGGCCCTGAGGTGTGGGTGATGCTGGTTCTTCTGCAGAGGTCGAGGACAAATCTTGTTGCTGTGGTCTGGATGGTCTGGAGGCACATCATTATCTGTTTAGTGGTTCTGTCGTAGAGTATGTTTCTGTAGTTGAGTCAGCTTGAGACGAAGGCCTGGGTGACTGTCATTCTGGTGGAGGTGGAGATCCACTTGAAAATCTTGCAGAGCATACGAAGGATGTGGAAGCAGGCAGAGGAGTTCTGTGAGTGTGGCTCCAATAGTTTTACCTCCTAGGTTGTAGATATGGTGCAGGCAGGGGTCTGCCGGGGATTCAGAGTGGATGGAGGCCATGATGGTGAGGGTGTCCTCGGTAGAAAGCTGCTTTCATTCAGTCAGCCTGTGGGGGAGGGATAGAGTACTTTTGACCTTTGGCCATCATTCCCACAACTTATGGGAGTGGACTGGAACTTAGCCCCAGATCAATTTCTGGACAGAACTGGAAGGTCCACTCCACACCATCATCTGTAGACGGCCGTTTTAGGTGATCTCCTCTCAAACCATGCATTAGTGGATATCTGGCCTTTTTCATCCCACAGACAAAGAATTTACTTAGTCCTGCATCGATTACTTCCTGCTTCAACATTTGCTCCTCCCCTCTGTTATGGGCGCACAATTATGGTGGCGGCTGTCATAGATAAGGGTATGGTCTGCTTGGACTTAGACCAAGCACTGATCATACCGCCGCCACTGCGCTGGCAGATGTGGGTTTTTGCCTATGCCCTGTCAGTGCAGAAGGAGCTCCTTTGTGGCCACATTAGTTCTTACTTGGAAGGCAGTGCAGGTTTGGTGTCCTCAACTAGGACCCTTTGGGCCACTGGGAAAGTAACCATCTGAGAGGTTCTGATGTGAAATTCCACCATTGCCAAATGTATGGCCCAAAATTACCTCTGGAAGATGGAAGATGAAGTGAAAGACCTTTACCACTGCTACACAATGTGCCTGACCAACTCCAGCCAGAGAGCTTCACAGTTAGTCAATTCATGGCTAAATGCTCTTTGTACCACAGCTAGTGAAAAAGCCTTAGTAAAACTGCAGTGGCACAAATATGACCAGAGTGAAAAAGCTGAATGCTTGCTCACTGTCCAGCTGCATCAGCAAGACTGGCAGGTAGTGGTACATGCCATCCGGCTCTTCTGATCCACCCACTGGAAATGGAGGAGTAGGTCATGGAGCTTTACTCATCGCATTACCACTCAGAATTTTCTGCCTCTATGCTCAGATTGCTGACTTTCTTTCACCGCTTCAACTCAAGGACTAGCATATCGGGAGGGTGATATTATGGAAAAGGAGGTGACATAGGCCATCTTTGCCTTATATGCCTGTAAATCTCTGGGTGAGGATAGTTTTCCCAGAAAATTGTATAAGACAGGTAAGTTGTTGCTGCTCCTGTCCTTAACACAAGCTTTTAAGTAAGACTCAGACCACAAGATCTGGGGATGATTTCCAATAAGGCCTCCATCACAGTCACCCCCATGGAGAACAAAGACCTATTAGAGTGTATCAGCTACTCTCTGATCTCTTTGATCAATGTGGATCTTAAAACTCACGCCAAAATGTTGGCGTACAGACTGGTAAAGTTTTTTCCCCAACTAATACATGTCGCTGTTTGGCTTGGTCCTGGGTCACACTTCCTGTGATCATCTGCGGACCCTCTCCCATCTTTTGTGGAATGTCCAGGATGACCCAGAGGAGAAATTTATGATTGTCCCAGATGCTAAGAAGACGTTTAATTGGGTGGAGTGGCCTTACCACTTTAGGGTGATGTTAAAAATGGACCTTGGAGATGACTATATGAATTTACTACGGCAGAGGTCAGTTGAGGATGTTTTCTCTCTGATACTTTTCAGTTCCACAGGGGCTCCTGTCAATTCTGTCCACTCGCCCTTATGTTGTTCTTGATAGCTTTGGAGCTCTTGTTTGCTGCCATGAGCCTCTCTGCAGAGGTGTGCAGAATAGCCATTGGAGCCACAGAGGTTAAGGCGGTCCACCACACAGATAATATTCTTCTCCTCCTCTCCTGTTCCAAATCCTCATTCATGTAAGTCCTGTCCATTATAAACCACTTCTCTGGCCTCTTTCACTACAAAATTACCTTGTCCAAGAGTGTAGCTCTCCATCTGTTGAAGGGGATTACCAGGGCATGGCTCCATAACTGGAGCATGCAGTGGGTATTAAAGGGACTCCAATATCTAAGCATCTTGGTAAATAGCGCCCTTGAGAAGATGATTGAGGATAATCTTCTCCCCTCCAAGCACGATCAAAACAGGACTTTCTGAAATGGCAGCACCAGAATCTATCCATTTGGGGCAGAGTACAAACTGTGAAAATGGCAGTAGCACCAAGCTACTACTATCTTGTTAGTATACTGCCCTTGAGGGTCCCCCATGCACTCCTACTGGGGATTGAGGCTGGCATCCAGTCATATATTTAGAACATTAGATGCCTGAGATTGCAGGCCTCCAAATTATGGAAAGACACAATGGAAGGTGATCTCCAACTACCAACCATGTTACTCTACAGTCTGGCCTTTTATCTCTCCCAGCTCATACCCTATATGTCCAACCCGGAGGAGGTTCTGACACGTGTGCAGGTTGAATGGTGCCTTACAGGACCCTCTTGTCCCTCACCTCCTTGCTTCCTGCGGCCATCCCATCCTCTCTGATGGGGAAAGAGAGTGCTTGCAGCTACATCAAGGATATGGGAGGAAGCCCAAGAACTCTTCTGCATTAATTCATGATTCCCCAGTCAAGAGCCGGTGTGGCTTAATGCTCCATTTTGCCTCACTTTAGTTGTGGAACAATAATGGATTGGACAACTGGACTGAAAGCCTGCAGCTTGGCCATCCTGGTGGTTCCACTCCATTCACTGTTTGTCAGTTGGAAACTCTGGGCCTGATTTAGATTTCGGCAGATGGGGTACTCCATCACAACTGTGACGGATATCCTATCCACCAAAATATAAATCCCATTATTTCCTAAGGGATTTAGATTTTGGCCAAGGGTATAAGAAGGTTATTAAGGAGTAACACATCCACCAAAATCTAAATCAGGTCTAAAGTCTGCTCTTTTCTTCACCTATCAATGTTCCCTTAAGCAGGGGATGGATCGATCCCTTTTTGTGTTTCTATTGTATCTTTGATATACTAATAAATAAATGTTTTAAAAGAAATTACAGATAAGACAATATCAAGGAAGGGTCAAAGGAAAGCCTACCAAGAGTGTGTGAGAAGAAAGAAAATGAGTGGGACCTCACTGACCCATTATACTACCTTCTCAACGTTGTCATAGGTCACCCATCAGATCAATCAGTTTGACCACAAAAGATCAAAACACTCTGAGTTACTGCATGGCAACTTGTTCCGTCTTAATTACAAATATTAACTCAAATAAATTCTGAGTTACATGTATGGTTAACCACCTCAGACACAAAGAATGGTGCTCTTTCTGCACTGTTTCAGTACACCTGATCATCAAATAACCCATGCAGTGTGCAAAGTTAAATGATCTAACCAAATATTTCTCATTTCATTACTGTGAACTGCACAGCTCAGCAACATAAAGAAGCAAACCTTGGTCACTATTTTGGAGATGTACTGTCAACCTCCATCTCGGAGATATGTTGGGCTTCATGAATTCACTTAGCACAGTGTAGGTGCATAAGAAGAGGCATTGGGCTCTGTGCCATCATGATATGGCTCCCAGAGACAAAAAAAGGGCCAAGGTCCCCATAAAAGGAGACTGCAGGAGTCTGCAGCCTTTGTAAAAGTGAAGAGGAATACAGGATGCATATAATACATTTCTGTCCAGTTTACCACAAAGGAAGAATTCTTTTTTAAGACCTATCTTGAAAATATTAGGGATCCAATTTAGCGGTCTGATTGGTGGACAGGATTCTCCTTTACAAACGTGATGGATGTCCCATCTGTGTATTACAAGTTTCATAGATTATAGTACATTTGTAACACGAGGAGTAGGATATTTGTCAAATTTGTGATGGAATATCCTGTCCGCTAAACTCTAAATCTGGCCCCTGGTCTACCTACATGCAATGAAGCAGTCAGATGGGGCATTAATGACCTGATTTTCTGTGTTATGCTGGTGCATAAATGGAGCTGTAGATTTCATTTTGGTGCATTAGTGCGTACATCACCTCAACATATCTCCATGTTACTGTATGTTTTGCTAACAACAAAGCTTGGAAACACAAGGAAGAAACTGCTCCTTTGAAGTGACTCTGACATATTTCAATTCAATTCGCAATAGATGCCAATAGAATAGCACACAAGTTCTGTGATGGCATAGCACCAAGCATGATTGTGGTCTTGATGTTTCAACAGCTCCGATCTGCAGCTATAACAACCCACCTGACCAACACTCTTCAGCTTCTGCACAAGAAGAGCAGATGAGGGTCTGTATGTTTTGGAGAAGGGTACATTTTGCTGCAACCACTGAAGTCACAACTTAACCCATATGTACTCATAACGTTTCATATAATGTGTGTTTTAACTTCATTAATGTAAAGTGGTGCACTCAAATTCAATAAAAGAGTGCATTCACTGTAGTGTTAGAAACAGTGTATATTGTGTGCCTTAACCTTATTAAATTAAATTTGACAATCAAAATTAAATTTCATAACCATCATCATGTTCTTTGAGTGCACTTATATTAGAAACAAAAACAACATATGTGATGAATGAGCAAATGTTAACAGTTTAGCTTTGAGAAATGTAATTCCCAACCACATCTAAGTTCATGTATTAATAATTGTATTTCATTTATATTAACTGTAACATGAAGTAGAACTTGAGAAAATTTAATTGGCATTTATATAAATGTAGAAATTATTCTGGGCACCATATAACCTGAAATTAAAATGTTCATTAGTGAATATTTGAACATTGACATGAAGGGGCCTGAATTTCTTTAATGTGAAAAGCTGATTTTAATTTTCTGCTAATGTATAATTTCATTGCAGGTGCATTCACGTGAAATGTTAGTTTGTAAATAGATGCATCGTTGTTTTACTAATAGAGAGTCTGAGAAAAGAACCTTGAAAAAGAGACCATGAAGAAACCAGGGGTGAGATGACTGTACCATGTTCATAAATGTTGCAAACTATGTCCAGAGTACCAAGGAGAGCAATGTTCCCAGGACTTGTATGAGAAAGGAAGCAGACTTTGCAAGTCACACCGTGGGACAGAAGGGCACAATGGAGCTTGTGCTGGTATGAATGGAGAGTGTTACCTAACGGGCCATTATTCTTAGCTCTATCACAAGCTTTTTCCAGTACGTCGCATAACCCCTTTTGGATGTCTTTACACACCACTTGTATCCCATTCTTCACATTCCCACTCCTACCAATACACTACCTTTCCTCACATTATTGCCACTTTTTATAAGTCCTAATATTCACCTACTTGCTCCTTAACGCTTGTTACCTTTCCTTCCTCCCAAGTGTCTCTCATACCTTTGTACTGTCTCTGACCTTAATAACTTTCTCTCTCCAAAATGGCTGCCATAGTTTCCGTCTTTTTCCTGTGCTCTTTACTTTCTACCCCGACATTTTTTCACAAAACAGTCCGTCCTCTATTTCTTTTAACCGAGAGCCGGCTCAAATAGAACGCGCGACATCGAGCATACTGACTCGCCTCGCGTGATGGACTGGACGCTTCGTTACTGAATTTCAGGTATTCGGGAACCCTGTTCAACACTTTCAAGTGTTCGGGGGATCTTCTAATGTTGGACTTTTTTCTTTAATTAGCAGTTAAGCCCGTCGCCACTGTATCTCAATTATTAACATTTAAACCAGTACTCGGCTCCCGCTTAGATGCGGTTCTCGCGTGTGCCTGTACGTTAATTATCAATTAACATTGTAGGATTGTTCGAGGCAATTTACATATTGACCTCTAACCTAGACATGCTCCATTTTTTACTATGCTGGACGTGTCCGTTTACACGCCTAGGTCTCGGCACACGCTAGTAATGTATACCTCTGGATCACCTTACAGCTACCTTCAAACCCATTTGAAGGCGATCCTTTATGTATTGTCTATAATCAGCTACATTTGGGATATGGGTCCTCCCCTGTTATCACACATCTCAATAGATTTGCTGTACACACATGCTTTCTTGGAGGTCCCGAGTTTTAGTAACTTTATTCATACGTTTTCTCCATTCAGGATTAATACTTCGGGCTTATCAGGGCTCTGATAGCACCAGCCTTTTGACTACTGTATTCACCGTTCACCTGCGGCAGTCCCACCCGGGACTGACCATCGTATTTTCTGCCATTTTGAACTCACTGCTGTCCTCTGCACCTGGCCGGACGGGCCCAGGTAGGGTCTCATTACTGAGTACCTTTGCACAAGCTCCATAATTACCCCCTAGCACGTTCCTATCATATCTTAACTGTATTCCTATCTGGTACCCAACTTTCTATATATCTCTTTACCATTTTTCAAGGGATACCTTGTGTATACCTACTCACCTGGCTTTACCAATCCTATTCTACCAGCACTGCCACCACTGCTTTTTTATCCTTGGCACTTCAATTCACCAATATTCGGTTCACCAAATATCCACTAATAGACGGTCTCTACACGTAAATCACTAATTTTAGTCATTGTTGTAACTTTCACTTGGTCTTGAGCTTTGACGATAACACATACTGTGCCATGCCGCATGAAACCTTACTCACGTGGTTACAATCGCACATGCATCCTTCCCTAGCGGATTATGGGTTCACCACTATGTCTTTAACACTGAATTAGTACATACCTTCAGACCAATTGTACATATCGGTATGTTTCTATTACTTCCTTACAGCCTTGATAAAGTCACTTGCGTGACGAAACACGTGTTGGCTGTTTCCTGTAAAGACGACACAAACCTATACCTGCAAATAAAGACTCTAACATATCAACAACTTGGATTCATCGCTTTTACTCTTCACCTCTGGATGTACAATACGTGGGCTTTACTCACGTCCCAGAAACATTGAAGAACTTTTACCTTTTTGTGTGCCTTGGTCTATCTGTGCTTGTTACCTAACACAGTTTTACGGAATTAACTAGGGCTTTCACTGATTGAGTTTAGGCAGATGTTACCCTGGAGATTGAGAGGCGCAGACCTGTGACTTTTCCCTTTGCCCCCACATGCTTGCTGTGTGTGCTGAGGCATATAACTAACTCACTAAAGAAGACTGGTGACTGAGCTTCTGCAATGCTGACCGCTTCCCCTAAATTTCCTTTTTTATTTCCCTATTCATTTTTGGCCTATTTCTGCTCCTGACCTTTTCATCCTTATGACTTTTTCTATATAGGTTTCTTCTGTTTCAATACTTTAGACATTTAGAGAATTTCCCCATTGACCCATATATATTTAGTTAAATGCTCTTAACATTGGAGAGGTGATTAGGTCCAAGGTCATATTTTTTAATATAGCAGTGATGTGACAAATTACAAAAGAATCTGGGGAAATACCTTGTGATAGTGAAGAATTGATCAGTGCTAACCAGGTTCCGTCAAAAGTGGAGATGTTGTTTTATGTTATCTACTGGAAGATAATATTATCTACTGGAAGATAATATGATGTAGACTTTCGGATGGATTGTAAATTATCAAGGTGTTGTGGATTGTTTGTGTGGGAATACTTCACTTTGTGCTGTAAGGGAGCTTATCTTGTTTCTCCTCGAAAATATTTTCTCCTTGAAATGATAGCTGAATTCTGCACACATGACTGTGGAAAAAGAGAGCATGGATCCTCCTCAGGGCACACTGTTGGCACTAGCACACCAAAAAAGAGAGTAAGCAATTTTGGGTGATGTGGTAACTTGTTGTTTCATGAGACTGGATTTGGGTGTAAAACAGTGAGTTTGTATTTCTTTCTTATCTATTTTTGGCTTGGAATATAATGTGGATGGATTCATCATACAACCATTCTATTTCTCCAATTTTAAGCACTTTTCTTAATTGATATATCAATTCTGAGAACTATGGCTGGCTTGATCACCTTTTTGATTTTTATTGCAATTTAAAAGGAAGAACAAAGCCTACTGTTGCCAAAATGATTATGCTGTAAATACTGACTGCATATAGATTGTTTTCAACAGTGGGACAAGCATTAACAGTTACACTTTCTCATTCAAGAAATTTGAAAGAGCAATGTGTTTTTGAACAGACCCAAAATATGATCTTACTTATTGGTTGTTGCATGTAATTCTGTTCTGTGGAGGTACGTTGGTAACATGGACATGATTCTTCCCATGATTTGGCAGGTCCTGTTTGTTTACTCATATTGCTGTCATCTATCACTGCACAGTGTCAAGAACGCCTGGACAACAAAAATATTTAAATGTAAGCCCAAAGTATTACCATTTTTTATTCCTAATTTAAATTTATGGTAACGTGTTTATTGGGTGCCTGATCTACACTTCATCTTTGTTGGTTTGTCTGACATCCCCCCGCCAAATTACTTTACTGCTCTTTTTGTATTTACTATTTTACTATCAAAGTGTCCAAAACATCAGGAAAGCAACTTTGGTTGGTTGGTATAATTTGGTATAATTTAGTATTAGTACATTCAAGAATAGGGGTAGGCATATCATTCTAGTGATTAACTGAAAGGTAAAAAGTAATTCTTCTTAATTTAAAATAATTTTGTTGAATTAAATAATACAACTTTATATACAAAAATAATGCATGTAATGTGAATTGAGGTAAAGGTTTGTATTATGGTTAGAATAAGATTTCAATTTTTATTTAATTTAGTTTAGGATTTAGATAAGATATATAAGATAGATTTATTATATGTTAAAATGATTTGACCTAAATTATTTCAGTTGAATTATCTCTGGGGTTGTGAATAGCATTAGAGGCTGAAAGTCTTTGATTTGACAGCCTTTTTTCAAATTAACTTTACTTCTGCCACCTATCCATAGCATCAAAATTGCTTTTTATTTGTTGTGTCCAACTACAAATGCTGGCTCATCATTGCTAGTGATACCAAATTTCCATTGCAATCCTCATAGCAAATGTATGTATTATGGTGGGCAACTTCACAATTACAGTTAGAGCAGTTGAGAAAGGGCTGTAAGGTCTAGATCTAGTGTAGTTAATTAGACAGAATATGTTTTAATACATTAAGTACAAAATTGCAAGAATTTGTGAGAAAGAGCAAAAGCCAATTTGATTAAAAGAGGGAAATAACTGTTCCTGTGTGATGTTGCTAACACTCAAAGTTTGGTATCAGGGATTTATGGGGTGCTGCATGGGGACATGCTCTACTTTCTTACCCAATTGTGGGAATGGTGGTAGACTGATCTAGGATCATTTTTGACACATGAGGACTGAACTAAAATGTGGGAGGTTGCACCCAAGATGTCCTGCACTATCAGTTTCAAGTGTATTCATTGTTATTTTTTACATTGGGCTTACTTCAAGCCCCATAAACTTAGCATCAGTTTTCCTCTGATTGTCCATGAATGTCCTCACTGACATGCTGGTGATGGGGATCTCCTTCACATGTTATGGAGTTGTGCTCATCTGACCTCCTACTCGTCTGAGCCAGTGACCCTCTTAACTCAGATTACAGAACTCTCCTTAACCCCCTCTCCCAGGCTGTGGTTACTAGACCTTAACCCCCACCCAGATAAACATAAAGTCACGTCCTGGGTAATTGATTTAGCCCTGGTGCTTATCTAGCGACAAAGAACTGTGCAGTGGAAACACACTACAGGACCAGGGTTTAGTGGTGGAGGGCAGACCTGCTGTGATGGAAATAGTGGGAGGGGAGTGCGCTGCAAAGAGAGGCGCCTGGATGGAAGTATGGGGTTGGGAACACTCCTTGACTGAAGGATGCTGCATGGATGCAGGTCTGGCTAGAGTCCCTAACTGTTTTCTGGCATTACAAGATGTCTGTGAGAAAGTGGATGATGCAGGATGGTGTGGATGGCTGCCTCATATGCATTCAGTTTGACTAGCCTGCTAGAAGGGCAGGGAAGAATAGACACTGCAATGTTTGGGTGGGTGGGAGGTCAGTTTCTGTTGAATTGTGGTTTGATGGTCAAAAGGCCTTAGCTCAGTTAACTGCACGGTGCACAAACAGACCTTTTGTACCATATGGGTGATTGTCGATCTTTGCATTTGGAGTGCAGGTTTGAGCGTGGGATATTACGTACTGTATAATGGATACTGAAATGGTGGGTGGCATGACTCAACAACTGTATATTGTATTTCACTCCTTTATGTATGTAGTACAAGATGTAGTATGCAGACAAAATGAATAATAACTATTTTGTTTAGAAAAAAAGGGTATAACTGAAAACTGGTGAAGAAAATGAAGAAAATAGTTATTTTACTTCTAACTGTCCACTCAGTGGGAAAGCAGTGAATTGTGATTATTCACTGATGGGGAAGAACCCATCCCCGAGGATGTTTAAAATAGGACACAAGCACTGTGGCACGGTTCATTTCCATGATGTAATGCACCATGAATGACATACATGTTGATTTATAAATACTCTGTGACATAAATATTGTGCCAAAAACACCCTCACTACAGAAATATCATGGAACAGATTTTGTAAGATAGCAATATAATTTGTTGGATATTATATCACTTTTAGGAATATCACTGTAGTTAAGAACCTTTACTCTGATATAGTTTTAATAAATATTCTTTTTTTCATTATGCAGTATATATTAGTTTATGAACTTTAGGTGGTAACATTCTTAGCATAATTCTTTATATTTTTTCTGAATATAGTTTGTAATATTAAATGTGCACTTTGAATGTTTTAAATTTAAGTTGAAAAATATAATATTTTAGCTAGTATAGGTTTGTAACAGAATACGATGAATAATTAATGAAATTATGATTCATTTATTGTAAATGTCTGCTTTTTTTAATATAACAAATGTAATTGTTAATTTATTCATTTAAGTTTCATCTGTTAATTTTAATGTATGTTTACTTTTTATAGTGTAATTAGTCATTTATATTTTATTAGTGGAGTGTTGGGTTTGTAGGATACGTACGTTAGGAGTGATATTAAACTATAGTTCTTTTAATAAATTTTCACGTTATTTAAATATTTAATTGATAATTAATTATGTAATTGTTGGTTTAATATTTATTTTATGTTAGTATTATTTGAATTAAAGTATTGCTCAGTGTATTTAAGAATAATATTTGTGAAATGTACTTTAGATTAAATATAGTTGCTTATAGTTGTTATACTTTTTAATATTATTTAAGTAGTATTTTAGTTTAATTTATTATTTTACTCATTTTTTTCAGTGTTTGTGGTTTTTGTGTAGTAGGAAGTTAAGTCAGTTTTATTTTAATTAATTTTAATATGTAATTTATTTGAAACTTATTTTGAATTTTTTAAATTTAAATGTTCATTTTTACAATTTCATACCATGTACTTTTTTAATTGAAATATGATTTAATAATTTTCTGTTTTCAGGTATTTTCATATTTTCTAGAAAATTATTCTAAGTTGGAATATTAAATGTAACCCCTTCAAACGCCAACACTTCCCCTACTGTTGTTTAGACTGGAGTAGGAATAGTAAATCTAACCCTTCTGAAGTCCTACACTTTTTCTTCCATTGCTTAGTTTGGAGTTAAAATAGTAAATCCAACCCATCCAATGTCCAAACACTTACCTACTTTACTTAGGCTGGTATGAGAATAGTAAATATAACCACTCCAAAGCCCAACATTTTCCCTAGTATTGCTTAGCCTGGAGTGAGAATAGAAAATCTAACCCATCAGAAATCCAAACACTTTCCTGCTGTTGGTTAGACTGGAATGGGAAATGGAATGGGAAAAGTAAATGTAATCACTCCAAAGACCAACATTTTCTCTCGTGTTAGTGTTGGTTTGATTAGAGTGGGGTTAGTAAGCTGAAAACCCTGAAAGCCCCTCCTCCAAAGTCAATCTCTTTCCCGGCTGTTGCTTAGATTGGAGTAAGAATAGTATATATAACCCTTCCTAACTCCAACATTTTCCATACTGTTCCCTAAATTGGAATGCGAATAGTAAACCTATTTGTGTTAGTGTTGTTTAATGATCATTAAATTTGTTGTTTCTAATTTAGATCTATCTATCTATCTATCAATCTATGTATATATTTAATCATTTTTTAACATTAGTTCTTGTGTGACTTTGTCACATAACTGTAACACCACTTTAACCTTTAGGTTTCTCAGAGAATTTCTAGGTTTTTTCCTTATGCAAACTAAGGTGCTAGTACCATACCTAACTATAACGTCACATTAACCTTTTGTTTTTTCAGTGAATGTCTGAGGTATTGTTTACATGAGTTATTAGGCAGTTCTTGTGAAGTCTTCCACAGGTCCAGGAGTGCACTTAAGAGTTGGTGTGAGCTTCCAATATTTATAACTGGAGCCAGTCTTTGAAGTGGGGAAATCTTCCAAGCTACCCTCACATCTGGCTCTAGAAAGTGACTTCATTCATCTGCCAAAGGTCCAGGAAATCTAGAGTCACCGAAGACTAGTGTTAAGTTTCTTTGTGTGTGCTGCAGGTATGCTCTTTGAAGCGCAAATGGGCCTGGGAAGAGCTCCGTCCCTACCCATTCGTAGGAGAGGTAGAGCTTACATGAGTGAAAAATGGATTTAGGAGTTTTTCACTACGTGGACATCTACACCTGTCCTACTTATTAAATACAGTGCTTTCTACCCAGTGAGCTATTTAGGCCCTACCTTAGGGATGACATGTATGTATTAAAAGGGATTGGTTAAGGTATGACAATAGGTTTATTTTGCCAGGTTAAACTGGGAATTTAAAACTGCATTACAGGCAAAACATCTAACTGCATTACATCAAAACGTTTGACGCTAATCCTGCAAAGCACCCAGAGGCCTATTGAAACCAATGGAAGCCTTCTTTTAACGCCTGCTCTCTTACATTTCCTTGCACCATTTTTTTGCCCCCCCCAAAAGAACAAAATAAAAAAATTGAAATCACAAAAAAGGTTTCTTGTTAGTACCATGACTCTCTGTGTTTTACAGCTAAATTGCATTAGTTCAGTTCAATGGCTAACTTAATATTCATTGGCTCAATGATGTGAAGCTAACAAACAGCAGCCAACATTTACTAACAATCTGCGCCTATTTTGCATTTCTTTTGTAATGCAAACCTAGGGGAACATTTTGTGGTTGTGTTTACTTTGCAAAGCAAATCAATGCTGTTCGCACAGAGGGTTTGTCACAGGGCGAATGGCCATCCCCTTCTGTTCATGGATGCACAGTCTGGCCTATGGCCTGGCTCTGTGTCTAATCCGCAGGGGCGACCAGTGGAGCACAGCAGGGGTTTGCCACAGTGTCTAGCCTGAGGCCAGACACTACACCCTACCCTCTGTAGGATGTTTAGACCTTCGCTGCTCACAGCATTTTCGTAATTATTATTTTCAGTACTGTGGTACTCCGACAGCACATCAGCATTGGAGGAGTACAGCGGGACCGCCAACAAAACCAGCTAATTTGTCTTTAATTTTAGTTATTGAAGGGTCCCTACAGGATCCCCACACACACACACAAACACATACGGGCCTGGTGGTCATGTTGTGCTCATCCTGCCATTTTTTGTGGTCTTTTTTCTTGGAATTCAATTCTCGGGGACAAGTCCCTGATTCCTGTACATTTTGCTCATTGTTGCAGCCAGCCAATCAAACAGTTTCAGTCCTGTAGAACCAAAATGGTAGATGGGGCGAAAAAATCGCTTGACCAATCAAAAGCAGCAAATTCTTGAAATTTTTTTGTACCTTGGGGCCAAACGCCCATATGTGCCTAACAGTTTCTGAGGGTTAACCCCCTCGTGCTAAAACGGAGCTCCCTTTTAAACATTAATTTCTCAAAAACGCCCAGATTTACACCAAATCATAAAAAGCATAATTTTTTAGTATGGTTGGACCTTTTTGCCAAATTTGTTATTCAGCTGTTTTTTCTTCATAGGAGAGTCAAGATTCCCGTGGGAATTTACTTTGGAAATCACACTGTTGGGACCTACCCTTTTTCTTGATCTCTACCTGACGGATCAGTGAAAAACTTTCCAAGAAGGACTCAAGGTGTATGAACTTTACTTATGGGAAGTTTCACACAGATTAACTCAATGAATCCAAATGTATTAACGGGAAAAATATGCTCTTCCTATGGACCTCTTTCAGACGTACGCGGAGTTATAAATATTTTATAAGTCCTTCTTTGCATCTGAGGCCCAACCGTTAGTGGAAGCAGCACATATCTTGAGCAAAAATGGAAAAACTTGCTAAGAGGATGCATTGCTTCATTCTTTCCATATAACACATTTTCCAGTCTTCTGTACAAAAAAGGTAGCCTGTGGACTCTGTCAACACTTGTTTAATCATTGTCCGGTCACAATGTGGGTTTAATTGTTCACTTCAATGTGCCTTATTTCACTGCATGGGACACAGAAAAATAAATTACGTCTGATGATGACTGTGATAATTCTTTTCAGCTTGTAGAGCGCATGACGATCTGGATACCGAAAGTCCTGGCGTTAGAGCATGCGGTACCAAGGCATTTATGCAGTTAATTATGTGGCATACATTTAAAAAATATATTTCTATTTGTTACTGAAATAAATGTACATCCATGCCTTACAGTAAAACATAATGGAGATCAGATTATTGTATGAATCAGGTGTAGAACTTACACATAACTGGTACCAACAGTTTGCACTTTTTTGTCCTTCCTCCTGCAATAATTTCTTAACCCTGTTCTGGAAGGACTCGTTTGTGGTGGTAAAACGATTAGCTTCATTTATCACTCCTAAATTGTCTTCTCTATTGTGACGGGTAAACCGGCGGAAAGTAAGTGCTACTTGTGATTAAGTGAATGTTGGCATGTTTACTCTGTCTCCTTGAACTTGTATTGAAATACTCATCAAATGTCTCTCAGGCCACCCAGTATACACCAGATGATAAAGGCGTTCACTCACCACCAACCAGAACTGGATTTGAACTCTTGACCTTCCTCTAAAGGACTCTCACAGATTGTGCCAAAGCACTGAGCCATAGAGTCCCCCCTTCCCAGTTTTTATAAGGTCTGGTTAACAACCCAGTTATTGTTTCTGGATTTCTGCGTGGGTAGATAGCATGTTAACTTAAGGTCATATTTTTCTGACAACTGTACACCAGAGCTTTTTGGCATTGCTCCACGGAGAGCTATCGCCAAAAATGGCAAAATAAATCATCTTCAATGGAAAACAGAGATTATTTTGTAAACTCAGTCAAAACCTGTGATGTTACAGAAACCAACTGTTGGAATATACGTAAGCTTTGTTCGTATCTGTCGAATAGATTTGGTACACTGGATAAACACACACACAGCATGATGTCTTAGTATACTGTCATTTAGAAAGTTCAAAATTGTCTTTGGTGCTACAAAAACTTTGCCCATGTTTTGTTTCCTGTCAAACAGAAACATTTGGTGCCTCAAGTAAACCATTGTTGTAGAGCTAAAATTGTATTTTAAGATATTTGTGCATCCATGTTGTTTCTGAAGATACTGTTTGCATGGATTAATCCACATTTCGAAGCAATTCTCAATGGGTCAGAATGTCACCGTTAATCAATTCAGCCTATGAGTGCAACTGATTACACCTTCACGAGGCGTGTATTTATGATGTCATTGCACTTGCAAATAAATGCACTTCTAATTGTTAATGTTTAAATGCAGACATAGGTTTGCTCAACTTTCAATTCCTAACTTTAGTTTTGCCAGGCATATGTTCAGGCAATATATGTATGTACAGATGTAAACAGCACATATGCACATAAAGAGCTTGGGTAAAAGGGTAAGAAGACGTATGTATGAGGAGTACACTAAAGCTGAATAACATATCACTAGTCACACAAATAGAAAAGAAAAAAATTAACATGCACCTATATGTACACACAGACACGAGTAGAATATGTACATACAAAGCCCCATATTTATACTTGCTTTGCGCCAAATTTTCATAATTTGTTTTATACTTTGACGCTAGACCCATCTAGCTCCAAAGTTTTGGAGTTAACGTAATTTTTTGCCTGGGAAAACTACCTTGTGTCAATGAGATGCAAGATAGGCGTTCCCGTGCAAAAAATGACGATATGGCGTTAGCACCATATTTATCATCCGTGCTAAAATGAGGCGCA